>NC_073691.1:123178920-123203920 GCF_029784155.1 Uranotaenia lowii
CTCGCGACTTCCATCGTGCTGATTTTGATGTGATGAATCAAGTTTTATCTAAAATTTACTGGACGGTTCACCAAAAATGCACCAGTGTAGATGTAACTGTAAACGCATTCTACGCAGTTATGGATGACGTTTTTGATAAATTTGTGCCTTTGGCTCGTACTCCTCTACGGCCTCCTTGGACTAATGCTCGTTTGAAACGGCTAAAACAGCCTCGTTCAAAATTGCTGCGAAAATTTACTAACTCCAGGTGTCCGTTAATTAAACTGCAATTTAACAATGCTACCAGACAATACCGGATCTGCAATCGACTATGCTACCGTCGCTATGTGGATCGTACTCAGAGTGAGCTCTGCAAAAAAGTTTTGGAAATATGTTAATACCAAACGGAAGGAATCTGGTCTACCTGGGCAGCTGCATTTAGACGATAGAACTGCCGTATCACCTGCTGAAAAATGTAATCTGTTTGCGAAGAACTTCTCCAGTGTATTCTAAACACAATCGCCAACCGCAGATCAAATTAACGCAGCCATCAGACGGTTGCCGATGGATGTGCTAAACCTTGGCATGTTTGTCATAAGTGATGAAATGGTTTCAGAGTCTTTAGGAACGCATCTGTTTCGGACTATAGCAGCAATGTTCGAGTAAGTGAACATTTTTTCGTTTCACAAGAAATATGTTTTATGCTCTATGTTTTATTTTTGGTTCCTTGAAAAAGAATAAATAATTATTCGAAACGTTGGATGAAGAACACATAAAAAGTGTTGTAAAATCTTGACCGAAAGACCGAAAGCCGAACATAACCTTTAAATTATTTCAGGTCGAAAAATAAACAAGTCTATTAGGAATCTAAAGTACTCTACTTCAGCTGGACAGAATGGAATATCTGCTTGCGTGTTAGAAAAGCGCCTCCCTCTACTGTTGAAGCCTCTAACCTATATTTCCAATCAGTCCATTGAACTGCAGCAATTTCCTGCCATGTGGAAAAAATCTTTTACGAGCCCAATTTTCAAAAAAAGTGATTTTTTCCGAAACGCTCGGTAACGTCAAACTTGGCAATGTTCACATCATTCTGTTTATCCAATATGGATGGTAGCAAGCAAGTTGACGCAATCTACACGGACATTACTGCCGCATTTATTTCAGATAATCACGTAATTCTGCTTCAAAAGTTGTAACGTTTGGGATTATCCGAAAGACTATGTGCATGGATCAGAAGCTACCTAACTAATCGTCGTCTAGCTGTTAAAATAGGATCATCTGAATCTATTGATTTCATCCCAACTTCAGGGTTACCACAAGGTAGTAACTTGGGCCCGCTGTTGTTCACACTGTTCTGCAACGACATGAACTTGCTGCTTGTTGTGTGTGGAGTACTCCTGTACGCAGATGATTTGAAAATTTCTCTGGTCATTAACAGTTTATCCGATTTTCATATATTACAGCAATTTCTCGATAAGGTAGTAAATTGGTGTGTTGGAAACCTACTAGTTGTGAGCATTTCTAAGTGCTGTATCATAACATTCGGACGGAAGAAAAATCCTTTCATGTACGACAGAACGTGTACATCAAATAAAGGCCTTGGGAAAACCCTTTGAAACTGCTGCCATATGAACAACATTGTGCTCTGCTTGGACTTCAGACGCTGTCAAATCGTCATACCATCTGTCAATCACTGTTCGTGGCAAAGATTGTTCGTAATGAAATCGACTGTTCCTGGATATTATCTCGTTGCAATATATATGCACCAGGTAGAGCTCTCCGACATCATGACTGGCTTTCACTTGAAACAAGAAGTACGCGCTCTGGCAACAACGACCCCTTACGATCCGCAAAAATAAGCTTCTTACGGTAGAAGCGTAAGAAGCTTATTTTTGCGGATCGTAAGGGGTCGCTGTTCGCTCTGTTTGATTTTAATGTTTCAACTGTAACCTTAAACGCCTGATTGAATCTAACCTTCGTGATCAAATGAGAAACAATTAATAAGGACTAAATGAACGATTTCTGTAAAATAAGAATTAAGATAATCATTAAGACATCTCTGTCTGATGATTTATTTTTCATAAACAATAAACAATAAACTAAATTGCAAGCGGAGGATACGGATTTGCGTTTCATCGGGAAGCAGAAATGGCAGGATAGTGCCAAAAAATTGATTTACTTACCATTATCCCAATTAAAGCATTATCATATTATTCGTTGTAAACATAATCTTTTTTAAGCTACAAGTAATCAAAATATGTATGAAACCAAAATAAAAATTATAATATATACAAGAAAACTACAAGAAACAACTTAAAAATATAGTTGAACGCTCAAAATCAATCATAGAAGTTAAATCGATTCAATCATATTTATAGTTAAATCAACCATAGCTATATATTTCAATCCACAATATATTTAGTTGAATACCCAACATCAATCAGTATAGTGCAATTCATTATATTTATATTTGAACTAATCATACAATTGTAGTTGAAACAACCATATTTATAATTGATCTGGCAAATGTAAAATGTCCGAGAAATTGGAGAACGGTTGGACCGAATGATTTTTAGGAATTATGTTCGTCAAGTTATGTTGTGAGCTGGAAAACCTTAGAGAAAACACCGAGCAAAAAACAAAGTTGGGTACTTCTCCAACAACAACAAAAGCACGGTAGTTGAGCTAATTGGTAGTACCTCTCAACAAACGCGCTCTCTCGAATGGTTTATTCTCTCCATTCCACTCAAGCGGTTTTATTTTACAAAACTATTGAAAAACAAAAAAAAAATGATAACACGATTGAAATATTGAAAACTTTAGGCAAATCCAATTTTTTGTTTTATGTTGAACTATTTAAACACGAGGGAATAGAAGTGGTCAGTTTAAAAAAGATGCCTCGACATATGAAAACTTGAGAAACATAACACTTTGATTTGAGTTGTATAACTCTCTAAAACAAGACACTTCATGTGTTTCAACAAGTTTGTGAAATCAGCATCAATGGATGACAAGTAATAGCTGTTGGAATTTTAGGACCAACTGTTTCCAGACGCTGGATACATTTTTTAATCGGCCTGGAAGGTTACTCCACATATAAAATTTTCAGTTTCAAATTTCATTTTCAATTTTTCTTTCAATTTTCAGTTTAGTATTTACCTGAGATACTTATCAATTTTCATCAACTTTAAGTGATTTTATCTACAAGTCATTGCAAATGTGTAACTTTGCTGATTGAATCAATGATTTCAAAAGCAGCATCCCTTGCTAATAAGCTGAACCACAATCTTGGCAGGCGATAAAAACAAAAAAAAACACCTTCAGACCTTCGGTTTGTTCGAAGCTCCAAATACACGGATGCTGTTGTTATTGTTATTGTTTTTGTTGTAGATCCACTGGGCGGCGGGAGGTTTAAGAGGAGCGCTGCTTAACTTTCTTTTGTAACAGGTTTTTTTTTGTTGTTGCTCTTTCTGCATCTTTCTCTCTGCCAATGCCAACCGAAAGCTGTTGGTAGCTTGGTTGTAGTAATTCGGCGCGACACATTAGGTACATTGCATCGGATGAAGAGGAGGTTGTTGTTGTTGGGTCTTTTAAAAGTGTTTATAGGCTCTCTATAGGCGTGGTGTGGATCTGCCGCGACGTTAATAGCTCTGACCATGCGTAACGAAGCCGTTAAAAGTCAGTCAGTATGTCTTGGCTAGGCGGATGACTGGCCTGGTGGCCACGTGTTGTAGCTGAACTGGTAGCTGTTTAGCGAACTAGCTGCCGCTGATTAGTCCCAAGATGAGGCACGCTGTTTACCTGGCAGGTATAATTTGATTCGTGATTTTTATGGCTTGATACTGTAGTGGCTAAATAAAGCCCATTAGGAAACAAAGCCTGACTTTAAGAGCTTTTAACTTATATGTCATAGACTTCCTCTACTAAAAGTGTCTATTTCATTACATATTTATTTAAAAGATGTTGTTGTCATATTGATATAAGAGATGTACATACCGAATAGTATATTCGATCAACGACCAAATATGAGACTTCAAAATATTGATCTATTCCACAACTCTGTTTAAGGCTGAAAAGCATTTTCTCTTGTGCATTTACATAAAAACATCCATGATTGATTTTGGTTAAGAATGTTTTCAAAATCCCCATATTTTACAAAACGGTTTAATATAGATACTGACTTCTATAATTTTTTCTCATAGAAGTCATGGTAAATTACTCACCGTCTTATGAAAATTGATCATTAGGAGAAACTTTTTTATCTTAATCTTTTTGATATTTTACACTTTGGCTAAAAAGTGCACTAATTTTTTCAAAGCATTTTTACCTTGTATTTTCAAAAGTTCTACCGGATTCTAGCTGAAAAAAAAATGCATTTAGTGCCTCTAAATAAGTCGAAATCAGTTTTCAAATTCTTTGCAGCGTCTTGGAAAATGTGAATTTTGTTTCCTCGTGTAATAACTGTGAATTTAGATTTTCGGTTCAGCAGATGAATTTAAATCTCTATTGCCTTACACCAATTCCTTCAGATTGAAACAGTTTTTATAAATTCTGTTCTAATCCTTTGTGGCTCTAAAAACTCATAGGGGACGCAAAAGATATAACACGTAATCTCTTCTTTGTTGCTGGAATTTAATGTTGCTGGAATTTCTTGTGTTTTAACGCACTAGCTTGATCTTAGAAATCTCGAGAAAATTGTTCGATATTTAAACTTTTACTATGAATATTTTTTACGATTACTGTTTGGCAGTCCTCCCTTTTTTTGCTGTCATCCATAATATGAATGTTTGATGTGAAAAATTTCAATCAGAAGTAAATTTAATTAGGATCTTAAATTTAAATTTTTGTAGTTATAAGTTATCAATTTTAAGTTTATAATTCATATTTGAATGATGGAAAATTGAGTGTGAAAACAATTCGTGGAAGAGAATCTTTACTGGGATTCAAAACCTCAATTCTTATTTTGCAGTTGGTCAAGACTTGTAAACGCAAGTGAAAATAGCACTGCTTGAGATTTTAAAATGAGATTAGCATTAGTCATCTGATATGGTTTTAAAAGTTTAAAATTTTAAATTAAAGCAACAGTATACAAAAGAATGAAAAACAGATTTTGAAATGCAAATTCACTTTCACTTCCTGCATGTTGAAAGAAAGAATGGTTCTGTTTTATGAAGTGATGAACGAGTGCTGTGGTTTTCTTTAGTTTTTATACTTTGGAATCATCATAAAACATAAACTAAATATTTTTTCTTTCACGCACTTTCTTCACACTTGCTAGATTCCTTGATAAAGGCTAAGTATAAGCCGAAACGTAGGATGTTGTGATAAAAATAGGTTTTTAATCACTTAATAGACTGAAACCGCCACAAACATATCAAAACATTAATCATACAGTCGAAAGGGAAAATTTGAAAATACGTTTTAACTTCTTATTCTTAGAGTAAAGTTTTATTCGAATGATTTTTTGAATCTGAATTGATAATTTTCCTTCGATTAAGAAGTTACTTTGAAATATAAAAAAAATCCTAATGGGGAACTTTCTGCTGCTTTCGACTCAAAAACCATTTATTATTGAACTACGATCTCATTTCGAATTTCTGGAAGTAGGAATTTTCTCAGGCCGTAGGGTACAAATCGCACCCTTAACTTAAGTGGATCCTAATCTATATCTTCCTCTTACAAACAAATCTTATCTTTATGATACTTGAAAATGATTTCGCAGACGTACACATGGTTTCCATACTTGCTGATTTTTGCCTACCCTGGATTCTGGATTTTTTGAAAGGGACATTTGGAATCTGCAGGAAAAGAAGGTTGTCCCTATAGAGTACCTATCTTACTAATATTTTTTCCCTTCATCCTCATCCTCATTGACTACTAGGACATACCCGGCGCCATTATTGATACCAAAAACGGGCATCAGTTTTGTACATTGAGATTATAAATGCTGCTTGGCACAAAACTGTTGACCTCGGTCAATCAAAGATTAGCAACCTGGGGCGATGTGGAACTTGTTCTGCTTAACCACGCCAGCGGTCGTGGAATTCGAAAGACGCTTAATGAGAATTTTTTTTATTGAAAATACATGGAAACCATATTTTATTCAAAGCATCAAATAAAGTTGCCAGAATATTTTTCGCACGTAGACGGGCCGGAAAACCACAGGCTGTTTTATCTGGGAATCGGGAAAAATTCAAGCATTTGATTTCCAAACTTTCAACACAAAATCCAGGCAATATCCGGTAAAAATTAGGTCGCAAATCAGGAATTATTTAACCAAAATCGAGACAAAAAACACTTGAACTTATTTTTTTTATCGAAACACATAAGCAGATTTTAAATCAAATTCTAGGATTTTCAAAAACGATTCATGATTACATATAAAGTTTGGTGAAAAAATAACATTGGACGCAAAATTAAAAAATACAACTCAATTTGAGATATTTTTAATTTTGCAAATTAAGGGGGAAAATCTGGGCAAAATTCGGGCAATTTTCTACGAAATTCAGACATTTCGGCTGGTCCGAGATCTTCCTCCAGTTTTGTAACAAATATCAAATCAAATTTATCAATTTGGCAAGCTTAGTATATACAGTACTGTGGGAAAAAATTGCAGCGCCACACAATCCTACACAAAATGCTTTCAACCATGAGATTTGATTCATTAAAATAATTTAAAATGTATGTCTGTGTGTAATGAGTAAAAGGAAGAATATTATGGGATTGTTTTTTGGTTATGCATTTTTCAAGGGTTTTGGGAATATATCAGTGTTTGAAATAATAGCGATTTTTTTTTAAATTATTTTAATATAATGGTTGAAAAGAGTGCGAGAATGGTGGAAACGTCTATCAAATAAAGTTTAAAAAATCATTGAGGCGCCTCAATCAGGTATATCGCAGGAACAACAGAATAATTATAACCAATAAACCAAATAAAATGATATCATTAAACTTAACAAAACAGCATATATCTACAAAATGGAGGCGATTTATCTATAATGGCAAGATTCCAACGATTTAATTTCCCTAAATAAAGCAATATAAACGATTTTAAGTAATTTGAGAAAATTAAAAAAATTCTCGGTCGAGAATTGAACTCGAGTTCTCCAAATTCGCTGTCCGACACCTTACCACAATGCAAACTTATCAGTTGATGAGTGCTACGCTATAGGTCTGTAGGTGAGATTTTCTTTTTACGAACCACTCAATAGAAGAAAAGGAGGATTGCTTAAATCGTAAATACCAAACTAGCATATTTTCAACTTTTTGGCGACATTTTTATGGACTAACCAACGCTCTATCCGATTTTACTTGTGTTGAGCAAAGCTTGTCGTAAATGAATGATAGAAAATCACTCAATACCAATGTGTTTACGATAGTCATTAAAAAGGTCTTTAAATTTTCATGTTAGCTGGACCGCAAAACTGTTTGAAAAAACTAGTATAAAATTTTCCTTTTATAAATATCTTGATACTGTGCAACATCTGTTGTTATAAAATGGTTGTTCCATTTATTCGAATGGAACGGTTTGATATCAAACTCCACGTTCAATGGTATTTTTTTTTTCAAACAAACCGAAAACAATTTCAATTTCATAAATTTCTTTACAAGAAATCCAAACTGATCAATATTTGAAAAAATATTTTTATCGAAAATAATTTTTTCAATGATAGTTGGATTTATAAACTATCCAGCAATCATTATAAACATGCAGTTTTGTTTTGAGAAACAGGAAAATTTAAATATTATCATAGAATATTTAAGGCACCCTTAATCGTGTTCAAATTACAAAAAAAAAACTAGTTTCTCTGGCTCATCCTAGTTCTGAGCAACCTTTGGAGCAACACGAAACATGCGGATTATTATTAAGAAGAAGATTTTTGTTGAAAAATCATTTGAAGTTTTCTCAAAAGCAACCCTTATCAAGCAAAATTTATTGAAAACTTTTTTCTATTCTCTGGATTGGGATGCTTTCCGAGAATTTCTCGTTTTAAAATATAACCTGCATATGTTTTCAACATTAATATTGTAAAGTTAATAGATATATAACTCTATTTTGTGCTTAACATCATCGAAATTAACGTCTCTGACACGGTTCTTAAGGATTTTTGCAGTGTATTTTTGACATACGGAATACAATTACGATAAGTTTTTTTAAGCTTTTCATAATCAAATCAAATCTTTATTTTTCATCAATTCCGAATGTTTAATGATATCCATATATGCACTTTAACTAATTGTTACAAGCTTCGTAAAACCTGCGAAAGCTTTTATTCAGCCTAATCCGAGTAATGCCCAAGAGTGAAAATCAACACCCGCCTAATAAATGAGTAGATTAAGCGATAACCCGTAGTAGGGGTACTAAACTCATCCATCAAATCAACCAGCCGACCAACTTTAATGCGAACCAAAACCGGTGCTTAAAAAGCCGCCGAACAAATTATATTCAGGAAAACGGAAATGATTCAGTTATGAACTGAACATTTTCAAAAACGATTTCTCCTCCCCCGCCACACCCAGCCAAGATGGCACTGGGCGGTATCCAACGAATGGAAAAAGGGCAGGCTTTCGACTGGCCGCCCTCATCATTCCGTACGAGCCAGTGGAAGAGACGGAACCAATTAGCATTTATCTCGGGCGTTGATGATTTTCGGTTGCGGTCTCAGTTTGTTCAGTTAAAAATCATCGGGTTTGGGATATTGGTGAGCAGAAATTGCTTTAAAAGTTCAAATAGTTTTATCTGTCGAGATTTCAGCTTACCGATAAAAGTGTTCCGGAAATATGGTCACTTTGGGGGAGTGGTAATCACAAATTTTATGCCATATGTTCATCCCGATCAGAAGAGCATATCAAAATTGTTACACAAACCCATCTCAACGAGATATTTCCAACTTATTCAGATAGAGCATTGATATCAAAACGTTGATTTTGGTCGTTTCGAAAAAACAAATAGAGGCGAATCTACCAAGCAAGCCTCTCTAATAAAATAAACTAAACTAAACTTCGAAAAACAATGATTATATCTTTTTTGATACAATCAGTTGTTTTTCTGCCGGGCAAGCAAAGGCTTCAAAAATATTTTTTGAAAGTTTGAAGTTATCTTTCCAATGCACCAGGCATGGTACTATGGTAGCGTGTGTGCCTCTCGACCTCCAGGTTGAGGTTCGAATCTCCTGGCTGATACCAACTCACACCTTTCAAGAATTGTTCGGGTTGGAAACAATGCATGAAAGTTTGAGTTCAAGTCAAGAGGTAGTCTATCATTGCATAGAAGTGAATGCGCGTATGACCAACATTGCATACAAGCCTGTATGCAATACTAATATTTTTGCATTTTTGCTTGATTTGATTTGCATCCTATCTGAATGAGATATAATCTTGTTACAATGCTATCAAGGGGTGATATAACTTAGTTATGCTTGCATGGAATTGTTATAATTCGAGATATTTTAAAATCCTACGAGTACTAAATTATATCTCTTTTTGATAGGAAAAAAATGAATATCAAAATATCTCATCTTGATATAGTTTTGTTTTTCCTTCCTGATCGGGATATGTTAACGGGAAGGTTTTGTGTCATTTTTGTTATTTGACGACAGCAGCCGCCGTGTTCATACAATAAAATGTAAAAATCTTAAAAAAAAACTCATAATGGAAAAAAAAATTGAGGAAATGTGAAGACAACAGAAGTTTTTTCTTCCAATCATGAACTGAGGGGGGGGGGGGGGGGGGGTGAATTTCAAGTTTTTTTTTTCTTTTGCTTACAGCTGGTTTATTGAATATTTTTAAACTTTATTAAGTCATATCAGATGTCTTATGCTAACCTCATTTAAAAATCTATAGTAGTACTATTTTCACTTGCGTTTACGAATTCCTTCATGACTTACTGCAAAATAAGAATTCAGGTTCTGAATCACAATAAAGATTCTCTTTCGCGAGTTTTTATCATTCTCAATTTTTCATCATTCAAATATGAATTATAAACTTAAAATTATTAACCTATATTCTGAAATTAAAACCAAAAATATAAATTTTAGATCTGATTTTATTTAATTCTGCTTGAATTGTATCACATAAAACACTCATATTATGGATGACTTTTTGTCATGGTCATGGTACATGGTACAAACACTGCCAAACAGAAATCGAGTATAAAATATTCATAGTTAGAGTTTAAATTTAAAAAAATCTGTTATAACTTTTGCGTTCCCTATGAGGTATTAAAGCCAAAAAGGAACAAAAAAGTATTTATAAAAACTGTTTCAATATGGAGGAATTGGTGTTGGCGATAGAGATTCAAATTCATCTCCAGAACCCAAAATCTGCATTCATAACTATAACTTAATTTTTTATTTTCCGAGGTGCAAAGAATTTGAAAACTGATTTCGACTTATTTAGCAGCACTAAATGTAAATTTGTATTTTTTTTCATCAGCTCTTGTTTCCGGTATAAATTTTGAAAATACAAGGTTCATTGAAAAAATTGGTGCAAATTTTAGCAAAAGTATAAAATATCAAAAAATTTAGGTTTTAACTTAAGGATCAATTTCCGTGAAGACTGTAAGTAATTTATCATGAGAAAAAAATTAAAGAAGTTAGTATGTTTCCCCATTTTGTAAAATACGAAGAATATCTAGATGAAATTTGTTTTGCTTTTTTCCAGGAATTTGTCTCTTTTTGGCATTCTTTCCTTTTATCTGTATTGTTGAATGAATAAAGGATAATGAAAAGATATTACATATTTTTGTTGTTCATGTAGGTTACTTCATCAATTATCATTGATCGATTTCACTCTAAACTGCTTGGTTTTAAAATAACAAAATGCCAAAAAGTAAGAAGGGAAAGAAAACATCTGACAAAATAATTGAGTTTAGGACACAAAAATCTTCCAAAATCAGTTTGCCTCCGTTTCAGTTTTTTCCTTGTGAATTAAAACTATCCCCTTATCATTTCACTATTTTTTCGGCTACGAGGAAATCTATCATGCTAATCAGTCAAAAAATCTGTTAATGGTTTTTAACCAACACTCCTGGATTTCAAGATCTACTGCAGTTATGTTACTGATACTGCTTTCAGCTCTTTTACACAATAATATTGAATTTTTAAGTTAAAATTAAGCTTGAGGTTTGATATTCTGAATCTAAAAGCTTGGCTATCTCAATTGCAAATGATGGAGACTTGGAGACTCTTCACTAAGGAAAAGTATTAACTTTCAGAATCAACCCTTCATTTCATTTTTTTTATTCAAAATTATATGAAAAATTAGGAACCTTCATAATTAATAAAAATTATTGATCACTTTTTTTATATTTTATTTGTTGTTGTACAATTAAAATTTTGAATGATAACTTTAAATTCAAGAGCAAATCAAATAAAATTAGGTTCCGGGAGCTTCATATTCTAAAACTGATTTTGATAATCGTATTTTCGACTTAATTTATATTTAAAGTGGTGATTTTATATAGGGGAGAATGAGGATACTTGATCCCTGGGGATACTTGATTCCTTAGCCATATCTCGAAACTGGAATGTCTTACAAAGATCAAATGTTCTAGAAAAATGTGCCAAAATGAGCAAAATAACAATGCTTGTAGTTTAAAATTTTTTAACAAAATAATTGTTTGAGTAATTGAACTTTGTTTGAAAAATTTCACAAAATGTAACTTGAAGATTTTCTTCCATCACTTTAAAATGTTCCTTACATGGGAAAATTATGAAAAAAATATTTGTTCCAATGTATCAATCGTTCGAGCGTAAAATGAACTTCATAATGCCATATTTTCAAAGGAATGGAAAACTCTCAACTTTTTTCAGAAAAAGTTTTCTAAAATGTTGATTATGGGTACAATTGATCCCCTAGAGTTGGGTACAATTGATCCCCCCTTCCAAACGGCGTATTCTTCTTCTGAAATGATCGTTATGATTGCTGATTACGAAATTACTAATATTTATCCAAAAACTAATATTTATCAAACAATTTTCTGAAGAAAAGAGCAAAAATAATTAATTTTCTCTAAATTATAAAAAATTGCGCCTTTAAGTATGCAATGTTATTAGCGTTGAGACAAAGTTATAGAATTTTCTTCTTATGTCTGCTATAAATCGTGAAATGAGAACAAACATGACCAAAATAGTAAATTAACATTCTATCTTGGGGTTTTGTTTGATTTTTATACAAGGATTAGGGCTTCCTGAATAAAAGATCAAGTCTCCTTCAATAGGGGATCAAGTCTCCCCTAACTTCAGAAAAATCTCAATTTTTTTACTCCCACGAAAATGCTTCTAGTTAATCAACGGGTTCAAGTATCGATCTAATTTTTGGAGCATAGAAACTTGAAGTTACAAGCTGTCAGAAAATGTCAAAGACGGCGAGTTGCTAAATTTTTCCAAAAAGATATGGTCAAAATAAGAAAAGGGGATCAAGTATCCCCACTCTCCCCTATCTATTGTCTACCCAAATTTGAAAATAATAACACAAAATTTCCAAATCACGATCCAGTAAAAAACCCCAATGAAGATTTTAATGCTCGTTAATAATTTTTGTTAATTAGTCTATCGGCCATATCGATGAAAAAAAGTACTTCAGAAAAATTATAAAACATCAGAGCGCTAATATTTAAAAGATCAGGAAAAAATGAAGATAGCTTAAAATTCTTTTTTTTACATTTACATCTCTCAACAACGTATGAATTATTTTTATTGAAAAAATTACATTTAAAACGAGAAATTCTTTAAAGCGCCCCTGAACCCAATATGTACCCAACTTAGAACACCGGCTTCAAATTGAAATGATTTTTCCGGTTTCGGATAATAGCTGAATTAATCGAACGAAGAGGTTTTTCAAAATGTTCCAATGGGTCGATTCACGCACTGGCTAACCTCACTTTTTTGACACTTAACAGTTCCTGTTTTGATTAGCTACTTATATTTGATATCTATATGCTTAGGAAACAAATCAAACATTTAATTCATTAAAATTTTACTCACACATCTTAAGAAAGATTTCTCATCTTCTTTCTGGGAAAAATATTTTTTGAAAATCTAATGAGTTGAATCAAGTAGGGGAAAATGAGGATACTTGATTCCTTCGCTATATCTCGAAACAGGAATGTCATACATATATCAAATGTTCTAGAAAAATGTGTTTAATAGAACAAAACAACAATGCTGTTATCACAACAAATTTTGAAAAAATTATTTTTCGAGTTATTCAACTTTGTTTGAAAAATTTACCAAAATGTGATAGGAAAATCTTTTTTATCATTTTAAATGTTTCTCACATGAAAAAAATATCACAAATATATTAATTCCCATATTTTAATCGTTAGAATATAATGAAAATTCATAATGTCATATTATAAAAGCAATAGCAAACTCTCATTTTTTAAGAAGAAGTTTTCCAAAATGTATGTTATGGGTATAATTGATCCCTTGTGCTCAAAATGATATATTTTTCTTCTGAATGGACCGTGATCATTGGTTATTATGAAATTACTAGTATCTGTTCAACAACTAATGTTTGTCCAGTAATTATCTGTTAAAAATACTGTGTTTATCTATAACTAGAAAATTGCGCCTTAAAGTATGCAATGATACTAGAGTAGAAGATAAACTTTTAGAATTCTCTTTGTCTGATACTCACAAACTGTTACATGAGAACTAATATGGCAAAAAATAGTTCCCGGACCTTTTATCCTCGGATTTTACTAGATTTTTGCATACGGTCAGGGCACCCTGAATTGAGGATCGAGTTTCCTTTAGTAAAGAATCAAGTTTCTTGTAACTTAAAAAATATCACAGATTTTTTAGTCGCACGTCTCATGCTCCTATTTCATTTACGAGTCCATGTATCGTTCCAACTTTTGCAGCATATAAACTTGAATTTAAAAATAGAATAGAAAAGATACATATGATGAAAATAATAAAAGGGGATCAAGTATCCCCATTCTTCCCTAATGAAAATTTTATTTTATTTTGTTTGTTTACCTAAGAACAAAAATATGTTTAATTTTATTACGTCAAACACTGTGACATAAGGCATAATTTCGATCATTTCTTTAAGAGATTTCAACACTATGTTCATTTCCGTTGAGGTTACTTTGAGAAACGAAGAATGCGCATTATTTAGTCACAAAATGAATCTTGGTTTTTGGCATTCCCAAACTGAGTTTTGAGCTTCATTTCTCGACCGTGCTGCTACACACACAAAATTTCGCCGCATCCAGTTCGTTGAATTTTGTTAATAGTCATATTGAATCAACCCATAAACTTTTTCAACCGTACACCGACTTCAATACTACCTTATATATATATTTTATCTTTGAATTTTACAAAATCCTGCATATTGTATGCTATTCGAGCTTATCAACATCCTATATAAATCCTACATCCTACATACTTTATCGCCAGTGTATTCCAGAACAGCAGCTGAATAAATAGGAGCACCTATACTACAATAATCCGCTCAGCATAATATTTTTTTAGTAAGATCAAAAACCACGACTGCTAAGGTTTGAAGTTGGAAAACATCTAATAAAAATCACCCGATTATTGCTTAGGGGAGAGTGGGGATACTTGATCCCCTTTTCTTATTTTCACCATATCTTTTTGGAAAAATTTAGCAACTCGCCGTCTTTGACATTTTCTGACAGCTTGTAACTTCGAATTTCTATGCTCCAAAAATTAGAACAATACTTGAACCCGTTGATAAACTAGAAACATTTTCGTGGGAGTAAAAAAATTGCGATTTTTCTGAAGTTAGGGGAGACTTGATTCCCTATTGAAGGAGACTTGATCTTTTATTCAGGATGCCCTAATCCTTGTATAAAAATCAAACAAAACCCCAAGATAGAATGTTAATTGACTATTTTGGTCATGTTTGTTCTCATTTCACAATTTATAGCAGCCATAAGAAGAAAATTCTAAAACTTTGTCTCAACGCTAATAACATTGCATACTTAAAGGCGCTATTTTTTATAATTAAGAGAAAATTAATTATTTTTGCTTTTTTTATCAGACAATTGTTTGATAAATATTAGTTTTTGGATAAATATTAGTAATTTCGTCTACAGCAATCATAACGATCAATTCAGAAGAAGAATATGCCGTTTGGAAGGGGGATCAATTGTACCCAACTCTAGGGGATCAATTGTGCCCATAGTCAACATTTTAGAAAACTTTTTCTGAAAAAAGTTGAGAGTTTTCCATTGCTTTGAAAATATGGCATTATGAAGTTCATTTTACGCTCGAACGATTGATACATTGGAACAAATATTTTTTTCATAATTTCCCCATGTAAGATACATTTTAAAGTGATGAAAAAAGATCTTCAAGTTACATTTTGTGAAATTTTTCAAACAAAGTTCAATTACTCAAACAATTATTTTGTTAAAATTTTTTGAACTACAAGCATTGTTATTTTGCCCATTTTGGCACATTTTTCTAGAACATTTGATCTTCGTAAGACACTCCAGTTTCGAGATATAGCTAAGGAATCAAGTATCCCCAGGGATCAAGTATCCTCATTCTCCCCTATATATCTATAGACAGTACCCGACCGAATACCACTAGTCCGACTAGCGACACTTTTATACAAGCAAAATTCTTGTCATTCGCTGTTCTGTTTCTCATTAATCTGGGGGAGGAAGACTGATCAAAAAAAGAAAAAAATCTTTCAAACGTCAAATTTCTCTCATCAATCTACCGACCAGTGCGGAGGTTCAAAATTTTACTTTCTTGTTTAGTGATTTTTAATAGAACTTGTTTGATGCTGAAAAGCACTTGTTTTGTATAAAACAATGATTTAATTGGGTTTTGTTCTGCTTTAGAAAATTCTTGCATGATATGGCGTATTAAGTCGCTTAAATTTCGTCAAAGTTTTGAAACTGATAAATAAAAATGATTTGATTAATTGTTGTTCTAAAAATTTAGCTGAATCTAAATTTAGCACCCAAACAACTGAGTTACATGACTCGCAACACGAAACTGATCATCTTAAGTTAAAATTTGAACGATTACAAATCTTTTCAACAATTGCTGGCTTTTTGCCGAACAGTAAAAAGCTATGCAGAAAACGATGCAGAAAATTTCAGTCTTCCTCCCCCAGTTATTAATCATATCAGCAGGCTAGTATGAAATACAAAAAATTAGTTGCTATAAGAGCAAGTTTACTCGTGTTCGTAGAAATGTTGACACTTGTAGCACTTATTGAAAACTTTTTCATGCGAAAACGTATTCAAGATCTTCATTTCAATTCGGCCTTCATTTTTTTTACAAAACGTGTTCTATTTTCGCATGCTGTGATGCAAAATTAGCTCGATTTCTATCACATACGGTTGAAATAGAAACAGTGCTGTAAAAAAATACAACGCCCAAAGATCTTGAAAACATTTTTGCATGGTAAAATTTTCGAAATGTCTAAATTTCTACCACTTTTTTTCCAGCAATAGTGAACTTGCTCTAACTCTATGTAGCAATTCTTCACTTTCAAAAACAAACATATAGTGTGTCACGGGAAAGCAGAAAAAAGAATCGCTTCGATCATCACCGACAAACCGGTAAACCAGGGATATTCAATTTCCTGTTCTCAACAGAGAACCGGTAACCAAATGTCATAATCGATGTTGAGGTAAAAGGGAAGAAAATGCACAGCTCAATCCTTCTAGCTAGCGACAGCGACCCAGAAAAGCGCTCCTTCCGAAAATTCCCACATGATAGGATGCTAACACCTCAAAGTGTCGAAACGAATTTCCTTCTAATCAAGCATAAGATTGATATTTTCATCCACTACCAGTAGCTGTGGCTTTTTCGGGCTAGATTTTCCCGATGAAGATGTCGTGACACGTGTGGGTTTTTTCCCGTCGAGTCTCGCTGATGGTTTTGTGGTGAACATGATTTGGGCGGCACGGAACAGCTTTGGAGAGACATGGCGTTTGGCGAAGATCTGGCGGAACCAGCCAAGTGGAACCAGATGGAGTCCGGTGCGTTCAAACCATCATCCGAAACCTCTTGGAGGAGGCGCTCTCGATTAGAGAAGAGGTGGTTTTTGCGTTTTTATATTTATGATCAAAAGTGAAATTTGTAGGAAACCGGTAACAACGATGGTTAGCAAAATCGCTGTTTGGTGATCAATTCATTACCGTCAAGTTTTCCTTTCCGCAACATTGACGGTTTGTTGTGTGCTCGCTACGAAGAAGTCTATGATGGGTGGTAGGCGAGAAGTAAAACTTCGGCAAAGTTTTCGTAGTTTTTTTTTGTCATCGCAGAAAAGGTTCATTTCTTGGAACATTGAAAATCTTTTACTAATATATTAGTAGTGATTGTCGATTAAGATGTCCCAAAATTGCTTAATGTCTGGGAATCTAGGGGCTCACCCTCCAAATGGTAGATTAGGATGTTGAGAACAAACTTTTGTATAAGGCCGAATAGAAAAACCATATTTAGAGGTTCCGCAAACGCGATCTTTGAAAAAAGTCCACAATCAAAAGATTTGATTTTAAATAAATTCTGGTTCCAAAAATTTTCACATAATTTTAATCATTTATATTTTTTTCAAATGAAAAATGAACCAAAGTTGTAACAACATTCAAAATAACAAGCTTTTTTCAAGAAAAAAATTGTGTGGTCCAAAAACTTTGTATTCAACTGACCAAAATGTGTACCTAGCGTAAAATGTTTTTAACATGCCATTCAAAGATGCGGATTTCTGTGCACTTAAACTTGGCTCAACAAAGCATGTTGTTTGTATAATCGTGTAAAGAGCTATTTACGGTTTACTCCTTAATAAAAATGACAATTTAGGATATTTTTTTATTTAATTTATCAAATTTGTATTAATTAAAACCTACTTGAAAATCAAAACACTTGCAAAAAAGACTTGGATGGTTTAAAAGAATTATCAGAAGGCCATATGCCGAATTTGAGCTGAATCTGGCAACGGGAAGGGGCAACTAAATCTCAAGTGTGAAAGGTATTTTGAGACATTGTGTCCTGAAGAAGCATTAAAAACTGGGTTTTCATCACCAATCGATGACTTGATTATGATGATTTTATTAAATTTGTAACCGATACTTACATTTCACCTGAAGATTGCAACTCGATTTAACTTAAAACAAAAAAGTTATGGCGGTTCTAAGATTGTATTTTGAAGGCAAATAGTCGTTTTAAAACGCAATGAGTACATTTCACTCATTGCGTTTTACGGGACAACTTGCGACCAAAATACAATCTTTGAACCGCAATAACTTTTTTGTTTAGGATTGTACAAATGAAGATGAACCGAGGAATGGTCGAAAATCTGGTCCTGTAAGTCCTGCTATCGACAAAATGGTCAGGGATGCCTACAATTAGAAACCATTGGCTTCCGTTTGGGATGTGGCGAGAAAAATAGGGACCTTGACGTCTAACGTAATGCGTACTAAAGAGCTACTTGGGCTCAAGACGCACCGGAAGCAGAAAAAACTTAAAAGGAACGCAAATCAAGCCGCTTTTGCCAAAACAAGAGCCCGGAAACTGTTTGAATCGAAATTTTGCAACTGTTCTGGGTACATTATCATGGACGATGAAACGTATATAACACATTCCACCGTGACGTGAAATCGCTTTTCCGGACTTTTCTGCACTGTTATCATTCTAGAAGTCAACCAATTTACTTGAAAAGGAAAAAATTGTAGCAACCGGTCGCAAATTGAATTTCTTTCAAAATGAATATAACGTAGTCATTGTAAAATTTAAGTTGTTTTTGTTGTGATTGATTATTTTTGTGACGTGAATTCACGCTAGAATTAACCATTTTGGACTTTAGTACATACAACTTTGATTTCCTGTTTTCACTGTGGAAATAGAATATTGGTGTCTTCGAATGAGTTGTAAAGAAAACAATTACCCACAATTTAATGTACGTAGCTTCTCTATTGAACAACAACGAAAGAAGTAATGCTTATTTGAAGTTGTGACGTGAATTCACTCAGTTCAAACAGAACAGGGTAGTTGACTGAATTCACGTCACGAATATAAAGTTATACCTGTGGTTATACTGAACCCTTCTTTCGAGCCTACAAATTTTATGTACACTTTCAAAAACGATATTCTGTTGTTCCGACTTTTACAATCATAAATTTTCAGTATCTTCGCCTAACTTTTTCCTTACTTTGATTGGCACTTGAAAAGCAACATATTGAGGGATCATATGTTAAAATTACAAACGTTTTCATTTGAAGATTCACCACAATGAACGTTTATTTGAAAAAAATGAACTAGTTTTTTAAAAAAACCAACTAAACTATGCTCGATTTGTAAAATTCCGACCATCTGGAGGGTAAAACAGCTTTCAAAGCATATTTTCCATATAAAATATAACAAAAAATCAAATTTTGTGACGTGAATTGACTCATTCGCGTTGTTGTAACTCAGCTAGATTCCAACCGATTTCTATAAATTTTAGAGTTTTAGAATCGTCTTATCATTTTCAAAGAAAATTTCATTTTTTTTATTTAAAAGTATGTCATAGTTTTCTCGTAAAATTAAAAAGTTCCCCTTTTTTGTGACGTGAATTCATTCATTTGGATATAAACAAGTTCTTTTTTCTGCTAAATGAAGCCGTGTTTTTTGGCTTCAAAACATACTAAAAAAAATTCCAATAAAAATTCATCCATATATTTAAATTGATGATTTTGTAAAAGTTGTCAAAATAACCACTTTTTCCAACAAAAAAAAAAGATTTTCAAAATCATCTAAAACATGTGCAAAAAAAAACTTTTTTCTCTTTTCCGTTGGTTTTGTGTGATTTGAATTATCAAAATTATAGACAATTTTGAGATTTTTTGATACGCGAACGGATAAAAATCACTTTTAAACGGTACACGCGTGGAATGTGTCATATGAAATTGAACTATAAAACCCTTCCTGGGCCATAATATTTCACTGTACGCAAGGACAAGCATAATCTATTGATGAACAATAAACAAACTAACTATCTCCGAAATAGATAAGTCCATTTTCACCGAAAAGTTTGGCAAGAAGCTGATGGTGTGGACGGCAATTTGCGAGTGCGTCATAATATCTAGCCCGTACGTCAAATCGGTAAAAATGAACATCCAGAACTAAATCATGGAATGCCTGCAGAAGCGTTTATTGCCTAAGATCAAGCAGGATGCTGGGCTCATATTTTGGCCCGATTTGGCATCATGTCATTAGGGTGGTACAAAAGCTAAAACGTCTGTTTTGTGCCAAAAAAAAAAAACATGAATCCGCCCGATTGCCCCGAGGCACGAGACTTTTTGGGCTTTGACCAAAGCAAAGCTATGATAATACATAAAACCAGCTGATGACATCGGAAAATTTAAAAAGGATTTGCCAAAATTGGTGAAAAAGGTGGGTAATGCAACTATGCAGAAGCTTATGAGTCATGTTTGAGGAAATGTGCGAATCTGGCTTATGATTAAAGATTTTTATCAAACAAGAGTATAGTGTTGGGTAGAACACATATAATGATCCAATGTGCAAAATAAAATAAATAAAATTTAAAAAAAACAATTTTTTTTCGTTATTTTGAAATTGTGCTTATAATTTCTGGAACAGCCTATAAAGTATTTATATTCGTCACTATCGCATTCGATAAAATAGGCATTTCATTCGGCATAAAAAAATTTTACAGATAGCCTAATAATGTGATAGGGTTAATGTATTTTAATTTATAGATTTGCAATTTAGATAAGGACCTCAACATATAGGAGACCCAAGGTACGCCACAAGGTATAAGTTGCAAAATGGTTACGTTTGAGTGAATTTTTGCTATTTTATGAAAATTCCATTTCCAGATTCAGATTTTTATCTCAACATACTTTTGAGATACTAAAGGTGACCCAGGTTCTCCCAATATCCACAAGACCTTACTATCCCCTGCGTAATTTATTGTAATGGACACGAGTATGCAACATATCACGACTACTCTATAAAACGTATGACCAACATCTATTTGCTAAGTGTTAGTGAATCTCGTTTTAAACTGTTTTGGATCAGATTTTAGTTTTTTTGCCGTGATAGCTTTGGAGATAAGAATTTAAAAACATCTGAAAAGCTTAAATCTGATCAAAACATTTGATAAATGTGCATCACACGGCTTGTATAACGTTACATACTCCTTGTAATGAATGACTTTTTCAACAACCACTAATCATACTCTATACCAATAATGACCTTCCTAGGAGGTGCAAATTATAGGCATAAGATTATATGCCGGACCCATCCGCATCCCATAGAATTTCTATTTAAATCCCACAAAAAAACAAAGGAGGATGTTAAAAAATTACCTGCCAAGCTACGCAGTGCTTTTTTTTGGGTATCGTTCGTGACAGAAGGACTGTGACAATAAACCTTTGTTTGCAAACTGACTCATACCGTATATGTTTTCTCCCCTCGTTCAGTGGTGCACGTTACCCGATAAAAACAAACACAAAGCGTCGCCAGGGTATTGCTATCTAACTCACTCACATGCTCTCCCGCAACACTGACAAAATTTTCGGGGCACTACCAACCGATGGCAGTGCAACAGCAGGTCAAAACCAGTGCAACACCAGTGTTTGTCCGATTATACAAACAAGATGACAGCACTAAGTGCCCAGAAAACCAGAAGTCGTATTTTATTTTAAAGATTATATCGTATAGAATGTTATTTAAAATCATTTTCGTTTATCTGCACCTACAATGTGCGGCCCATGCATATTCTTTATCGTATTTAAATGCATTGCATGATTTTATTACGACAACAATACAATGTACAATGTGCGGCCCATGTATATTCTTTATCGTATTTAAATGCATTGCATGATTTTATTACGACAATACAATCCAAACCAAGAATATGTGTGCTAATGTACCTATATGGCCTCCAAAATGATAGGAATAGACTGGTTTTGCTGCATTATATACGATATGTTTACACGTATATTTGCACGTATATTTGTGTTTCAAATTCGAAATACCCACCAAATGTCTGTCTGGATGGTACACTAGTGCAACACTCGGAATAAAAAAATACGGTATCAGTTGGTACACTAGTTAAATTATCGGACTGACAAGTTGAAATAAGAATGCTGCGTTGGGTTCGATTCTCACATTTTTTTAAATTTATTTTGGGATAATTTATCCAATACGATGAAAATCCCATAAAATGAGTTTCTTGTTTCGCTTGAATGTTGTGATGATGCATCATTTTGCTTGGAAGCTCGAATCATTATGCCAGCAGTGGTGCAGTACACTTTTCAGCGCATTTTTGCAAAGAATCAGAGCCGAGCGGCATTGACATTTTGCAACCTCTTCTATAGGTGTATTTATTGTCAAAACTTTGGACCAACTGGGAAAAAAATATTAAACTACGAACCAACTCCCACAATTTGTTAGAGATTTTCCTATAAATTCGCATATGATTATAACTATGTATTAGCATTGAATATCATTTTCTATTTTTGAAACGGGAGTATCAAAGAATAAACAATTTGAAATGCGATACAACCCAAACCATTTCCAATTAATTTACAATTTTAATTAAAAACACAAATAAGTTTTGACATACAAAATGAAAATTTGAATAGACGATTCATTTGAAACCTTTTGAAGTTTCAATAGTAGGCAGCTTACAGAAATGAAACATAACACATACAAATTTTAAGTGACTTTTTTTCACAATGGTTATTGCCCATAAGTATTGACATCAAGGGTAAGGTTGCCAGAATTTTTTCAGCACGTATCCGGGCCGGACAAACCGGGCAAATTTTAAATAAAAACCTGGCAAAATCCAGGCATTCGATTTCAAATTGACGACCATAAATCCGGGCAATATCCGAGCAAATTTTGTAAAAACTCAGAAATTCCTCAACAAAAATCAAGAAAAAAAATGAAAAAAATTTTTTTTTCAACATCAAAACTCATCGATTGATTTTGAACCGTATTTTTGGCTTCTAGAAAACCTTTCATGATTATTTTTCTAAAACTTGCTCAAAAATTTCGTTTTGGAGGTGTTTGTTGTTTAATTTTTGTTTAATTTGCCAAGTAAAGTGAAAAAATCCGGGCAAAATCCTGGCATTTTTCAATGAAATCCGGGCAACCGGGCCGGGCCGGACTGTTCTTCAATTAAGTATTAAATATCCGGGCAAACCCGGATAAAACCGGGCAATCGGGCAACCTTAATCAAGGGATTGGAATCAAGAGAGGATTCTTTCCATTTGGAGTGGTAATGTTCAAAATTCCACAACTGCTTAACAAATTGCAACAATTTGCAACAATTAGCACATTCTCACTCTCTCTGAGCACTGGTTTCTCTCATTTGAACTCAAACCTTCTAATTTTCTCCAACAAATTGCCACAAATTACCACAAATGCAATCATTGGCTGTACAATTTGTGTGATCATTGACAAATTTTCTCCTTTCATTTCAGTTCCACAATTGGCATAGCTAGATAATTGCAAAGAAAATACTAAACTCATACATTTCGAAAAAAGATTTTCATGATACTTTGTCCACAAGAAAGTTTTTCCATAATTCTAATTTTGGGAGGGTCCCATATAAAATCATTGTAAAATGCAGCATCAGAGTCAGTGTCAGAAATACAAGGTAAGTCGACTTTGATAGTGCCTCGAATGTAAATGTCATATGGTACTAAGTTTTGGTCAGCGTTATAAGCTTACAATGTCATGACCTAGTTGAAAGATCAAGATATTGATAGATGCGACATTTTTTCTCTCAGTGAAATATCTCATTATTCAAAATGTTGCGCAACAAATAACATAAAATCTTCTCCAACACAACCACAAAACTAAATACAGAAAACTGAGTGTGTGGTTGGAGTGGAATGCAACAATGTCATGCAACATTGATATTACTTCCTGACTGACATTGAATCATATGTTTAATCTTTATAAACATAATAATACTAGCTGACCCAGCAATTGAGTTCTACCATACAGTGAAAGAAAATTTATAATGAAGGTCTATTTTTTTCACCCGATCCATGAATAATACGTTCCGGAGGGATGAATCACCCTATAGATGATCAAAATCCATTGAGCCCAATGTTCAGCAACGTGGTTCTAGCGGGCTTAAGACTAGGCTCTAATAATAAAAAAAAATTTCTGTAAAAATTTGAATATCATTCACAGAACTATGTAAGGCGATGTTTCTTATAAAACTTCTCCAAAAATGATCTAATGCAAACCTTTAAATGATACGACAATGTCGTGATAGTAGCAACATTTTAGATAAATCCAACCAGCCCATTGTTCATTCACATTAAAATATAACCATTTCTCTAAACTTCTCACAACAAGTAGATGTGGGAAAACCCAGTGAGTCTGGCCTAGTTTGTGCCGGAAGACTAATAAACCCATTTATATATTTGTTTTCCTGCTAGAACTGAATTAATTTATTTGTTATGCTAATTTCATATCAATGCACCGTTAGTTTTATGAGAACTTCTTGCAACAATGCATCTGTTTCTAGTGGTTTTCATATCTGTTTTAATTATGTAGCAATATTTTACATAAATATAATACAAATATATGTATCTTTGCCAAAATTATATCATTAAATTGCTGTTCATCTTGAGTTTATAATATTAATGCCCTAAAAAAGATTGAACTGTTTGATTTGATCGTTCAATCAGTAGCCTCATTTGCAGCTCACTTTTTGTGGATGGCTGTTAATCACGAAATAGGATAAACACGCTTGCTAGTTATTCGATTAAAACAGGCAAACCATCCTTCCTGCTGCAACTAAAAAAAAAATCATCAAATTACCTGTGTTCACACCAACCAAGCACCTGCGTTTTTTTTCTAATTCAAATCCGCAACTATTGTGTTATGTGGATTTCGAGTCGCGTTTCGGGTTTAACGAACGGCTCATTTCAAATCATCTGCTGGCACCACACGAATCGTTTTTAATCCAATTCGTTCCACAGCCACAAATAAATCGGTTTACTCACTAGTTGAGTACACACAGAGCCGGGGCATTAACATTCACCTTTTTTCGC
>NC_073691.1:123204420-123254420 GCF_029784155.1 Uranotaenia lowii
TTCTATCCGCTTTTTGAAAAAAGACTAAAATTACATCAAAAGGAGTGGAAAATTACATCTTTTTTTCATTACACTTGTAAAAAAATAGATCACTCGTGTTTTAGATTCCGTATACTTTTAGAAATTTTTTGCTGTGTACCTGAAGGTGTTTCAATCTGTCATATTGAAATTTTTTTTGACAGCTGGCCGAAACAGCGTGAAGCATTGTACAATATTTTGAACGGGTAGTGTCCGAAACTGATGCAAAGAAAACATTGGGAACAGTAACATAGCGATGTCACTGGCCATACCACTACTTGCACTAGCCACATACCTCTACTAAAACCTTATGGTTTCATAAAGTAGTAGGTATTGATATTAACAAGGACATCTCTGGAAGAGGGGTCTTGTAATACTTGCAAGTTAACGAAAAAGGTTTAATGAATGTTTACATAGCTGAACGTTGTTTTAAAACAAAAAATTGATAGCGGCTTTGCAGTTTTCAGTAGATCTTCAAATTATACATAGAATTATCCCAGAGTCTTAATAGACATAAACGTAGGTCTCCAAAACGTTGAGGTAGGTTTTGTTGACTTTGGTAAACAGGAACAATTTTCAATCGAAAGCTTCATCTAAGGGTGTCTTTCTTCTTTTCAATCGCGGTAATATGTGTGTTTCTTACAGTTTGGAATGCAGCCATGCTCCGTAGAATGTCTTTGCCTGCAGAAAAGGGACCTTATTTTCATGAGTAACACACTCATGAAAATAAGGTCCCTTTTCTGCAAGCAAAGACATTCTACGGAGCATGGCTGCATTCCAAACTGTAAGCAACCGTGTAAGAAATTTCGTTTTCAAATATCGATAATTTTTTTTTTGTGCTATTCTTGATCTTTCGAGAGTAAAACTGTCCGTTACCTCTGCTGAGTTGAAATTTTCGTCAATGTAACACACATTGACGAAAATTTCAACTCAGCAAAGGTAATGGACAGTTTTACTCTCGAAAGATCAAGAATAGCAAAAAAAAAATTATCGAGATTTGAAAACGAAATAAAGCCAAAAAAAATCATGGAAACATGCCGATTATTGCTGATTTGCGACTCCAAAAAAGAGTTTTTCTTTTGATATTTATCAAACGATCGCTGAAAAATGATTGGCTCGCTCCAAATGCTTTTTCCAAGCAAAGAATGAAACAAATGAAAAATTTGTTAATTTTGACGAAAGACATGACACGACCACCCACACCACATGTTTCTTTCCCTGCGGGGCCCATGTGATTGATGCTGCCAAAGGTTGAACGAAATCGGAAGAGCTGTGCCGTGTCTGATTGAATAAATTTGTTTTCATTTTGAGAACAAAATAAATGAAACCTAACCGGCTGCTGGGAGACGAAACATTCGTCATTTGTCTTGTTCCTAGCGTCCATAACGGTAGCATCATTTTTCTGTCGCTCCTGCTTGGCTGTTTGAGTATTTGCTCAAGTGAAGGGGGAGTGATAGGGTTTCCTGCGCTGCGCCATCGGTTTTTCTCGACCGACCCGAGGGGATGCGCCCGGAACTGAAGCGTTCTAAGATTTTTCCACCCAGAAATGCCAAGAGGGGCCACGATCGAGAAGTTCCACATGTGTGCATCACCTTACACGCAAATGATTCGTGGCAAGAGGCAAGTGTTACTGTTGCTTGGGGTATTCCTTGGTATAAATCCTTCATGAAATCCGAAGCCTTTTGTTTCCAGTTCAGTTGATGATCAACAGTCTGCTTCTATTGCGCTAGAAAGCCGAAACTTATTGGGAAACTGAAATTTGTAAAAAAAAATCGAATAAAAGAAATATACTTTTAATTTCAAATCTAATAAAAGCCTTTATATAAAAAAGACAATCTTTAAATAAAACTCGTCATCAGCAACTCCAAGCCTCAGCGTGACAAGTGTGTGCTGCCGAGGTTGTCGCCGTCAAGATATGATGATGATGGTCCGTGACGTTACGCTACTGAAGAAAGGACCGAAATACATATATGTTCATATGTACGTACATTTGACAGATGTCAAAAAAGACGAACATGTCACGCCTTGAGCCTAAATCTTGGAA
Source organism: Uranotaenia lowii (assembly GCF_029784155.1). Lineage (NCBI taxonomy): Eukaryota > Metazoa > Arthropoda > Insecta > Diptera > Culicidae > Uranotaenia > Uranotaenia lowii. The sequence continues at coordinate 123,206,483 of NC_073691.1, forward strand.
ACGTTTTCGAAGAGGGTCCATAAGACCCCCGAAAAAGGGCAATCGTGCAAACGCCCGGTTAAATCTAGCACGGAAAAAATTTATTGACCGAAAAAAAGGGAACCGCTAATGAACTTTAGTGAATTTATGTGCTAACCGCAATGCATTTATCGAGGAAGTTTGTGCCATTTTAAATGATCCATGTGGACATTCGGATATTTGTTCGTGTTGTGGAGTTCTTGAAAACAATTTTCTCAACTAACCATTCTTTGCGAAAATATGTAATCATGCCAGCCATCTCGAGCCAATCACAAACAACAAGTAATGGTTTGCATAAATCATGGCGTTTCAAAAATGAAAATTAATTAAAGCTACTCATCTTCTAGCTAGACGAAACGGAGTTTACAAATTTGTTCACTCGGAAAATGGAACCGGTGACACTTAGATGTTAATTTTTCCGGAAGCCTTGCAATGGCAACTCACCGATGATGTGTAGCAATCATATACGGATTTAATTAAATATTACGCATCGTATGAGCTTCGGTCGTCGCTTTCATATTGCAGACAAATGGAACGAAGCGCATCAGACTGTATAGGTAGGGCCAAATCATGATGGTTTATGATTTTTAATATCATTTCATTATTTTGTTTTTTTTTTGCAAGTAATTGAAAAAGTAATTTGTACAATGTCGGCTCCGAAGTGTTTCTTTCCACTATATGATCATTCTTCGTATTTTAACCAAAGCAGGGAGGACGTCAAGATGGGTTTTCGACCAAAGTTCATTGGATATTCCTAGAGCTAACCATGCCGCAGAGATATATTTTTAAGATTCTTCCAATCAAATATAGTTGAATTGATTGTGGTGTGGGAGTGAAATCGTTTTTGTATAGGTAAGTGAAAGAAAACACGGGTTTTCTGGCGAAGAATCATCAGGTATCCAGCTGATTTGGTTTGAATCGTAGGAAATATGATGAAAATCAAAGGCTGTAGCGGTGCTGCAGTAAAAATTGATGAGCTCGTTCCTTTTTGTTTGGTTTTCATTCTATGGACATCTACAATTTAATTAAGATCTTGGTGTGGATTTTAATGCAAAGCTTGCTGCGACCATATTTATTTGAGTCATTTGGCTAATTTATTGAACCATATTGAGGGAAACAAGGTAGCTTTAAAGGGTGTGTCACATCAAATTGCATCACGGAAAAAACGCTGTAGAAATTCGCCCAGTACCCGGATAAATGAGGATTATAACTAAACGACTTCCTAAATAGTCAAACGACGATTTGATGAATCGTAAAAAAACGTTTAGCAAATGATAATTCAAACTGTGAAATACATTAATTGAATCGTGAATTCCAAATTCACAGTATTTTTAATATGTCGTTAGGTTATGTAATTGTTAAAAACTGTAAGAAAACTTGTATGGAAGAACTGTTCTACATGCGGTCCAGTTAAGGTTGAGAAACCGATTGCGGAAAATGTATTTGGATCATCGGATTATAATCGTTATAGTTATTTTGAGGAGTTCTCATGCCTTAACGTTTACGTCATTAGTTCACTAACGATTTGACTTTACTTTATTCCAACGTTATTCAAACCGTTTTAGAGATCGTTCGTGAAAATAGCACACACACTAACGCAATGGGAGATTTTCGGATAAAAATGGTCAATCTATTCTTATTTTATGATTTTATTGATTTTTTTTTTAAATTACCAACTAATTTGCCGCAGTGAATTTTGGATGTGATTCCTTCTGTTGCATATCTCAGCATGCCAGCATGCCCTGTAGAACGTCCAAGGGTCCCGGTGCCATCCATAGCACGGATTAGAACTAGGGATCCCGGTAGCGTAACCTGAAACATAAGAAACAAGATTATCGGATTTGTTTAAAAAAAAAGTTGATTTTTTTCACATACCTGATACACACAGTGCCATCGTGCTTTTGAATCCTTTTGGCACCTGCTCCGCCTGTTTGAAGAACCGAATATCCGCACCGTGCTATCGATAAAAGAGCAAAAACAAAATTTGGATTTAATCCTCGCGGCGCAGTCGGCGCAGTAAAGCAAAAAATAAACAACTGCGTCAGTGGTGCCAGGTAGACTGTTTTATCAAATTTGTATAGATATTAAGATACGAAATTTTATGGTAAATGTTTTAGATGATTATGGGTAGAAACCTTAGAATGTTTCAGATATATCAATGAGTATATTGATTCATATAAGTAATTCTGTTCAATTCATATCAATGTTTTGGATGGAGAATGAATTTTCTATGCCATTAGTTCCCGAATAGAAAAACATTATGTAAAGACCATAAATTTCATTTTCACGCAACCATGAATTTTATGGTTTATACTATGCGAATCATGGTTCATGAAACCTTGAATATACTGTGAAATTCATATTTTTGGACAGTGAAATTTATGGTTCTGCCAAAATTTACCATGAAAAAAGGGGGTTGTTAAGCAACTTAACAATGAAAAAATTAACTTTTTTCCATACTTTTTAGAACACAAAAATATGAAGTTTATGGTTATTACGTCTTCCAGTTCTTTTCGAGGAAACTGTAACATTCATCTTTTTACATAGAATTTTTATGGTTTTAACGATGATGAAGCACAATAAACTTCAATGTTTATTCATAATATGTAAAAAGCTCTCGTGACCGTGAAATTTCATGGTTCGAATAAGATTTTTTAGATTTCTTTCCCAAAAAAATTGTTAAAAAATAAATTTTTGTACTTGATTTCAATATTTTTATTTTTAAACAAATTGTTTCCTAATTCACTATGATGTACAACATGCACTCACTTAAACACTTTATTTTTTTTAATTTTGTACGACGTACTGGCGGGGCTCCTTCTGCGCAATCACGACTCCGGCACATCTCCATCTGGTCCATCTTCTTTAGCCCCGGGATGGTTTCGTCCAGAAACAGTCGCGGATTCTTGTTAACCACCTGGTTGCAGACCTTGCTCAAAACTAGATCCCCATCTGCCGGAAGCGCACGTAATCAGTGCCGTTGTTGTTCTCCGTGAAGCCGGATTTTCATTTTTCAGCTTACCCCGGGTCTTTCCTTTGCCTTTCTCTTGCATCTGCCTCTGAAAAAAAAAATCAAATTAATTTCTTATCATTAAACTCGTATACTCACAATAAGCATACTCACCGTTACCACAGGAATTTCGGTCACCTTAATTTAATTTAATTTAAGTCTGCTGCAAACAACGCGAAATCATCCGACAAAATGGCGCGCGATTATGAAAAATTTTCTTTACACGAAAAATTATGAAAGTGTAAAAAGAGCTAAAGTTTACCATCATTCGGATCTTCATTTTACCATGAAAAACACTGTAACATTAAAATTCACAAGAATAACACTGTCTTACGATGATACCTCTTTATTTGGATACGATAAAATATCAAGAACTAACTTTATATTTCACGGTTACCTTAAAGACTATGGTGATTTCAATGTATTAAGTGCTCGACTTGGATTTTGAAATAAGGATGATGTTAATCGTTAAGTTGAAAATCATTGTTCGCTTATATTAATACCATGGTCTTGGCTATTCGGGTTTGCATCTTTGCATCAGTTTGCAGGTAGCTCACGTATAGAACAAACATATAGTTTACGTATAAATCTTTTTTTTTTTTTTCAAAACTCTTGCTGATGGTTAAAACAGCAACAATAACCACAAACACCATTGATACCCCGAGCTGCATATCTCCAACTGAAGAGGAAAATAGAAAGCTTTCAGAAGAAATTCTCAAAAATTCATGTTCAGTGCTGGACTAAAAATATGCTTGATTTCAAAACTCGACTTGGCATAGACATTACAGCATAAGCAGGTACAAGTATTCTATTCACACAAAAATGACAAATTAACTGTACTTAAGCCCAGATTGCCCAAAGAAACACTAACCGTTTTTTGTACCGAGAGTTTTCGAGGTTAATTGTCCCGTCTCATCTGTACAAGCTCAGCAAGTATGCGTAAGAAATGTCTAAAACAACGTACAGAATAATACAAAAAAATTAAAAGATATTTTCATAAATGCGTAATGATTTTTTGCAAAACTATCTGGCATCTCTGACCGGCGTTTCGCTCATTTTTGACAGAAATCATGAACAGTATGTTTAACGGTTCCAGATCATTTTTACGATAACAGAAAAATTGAAGGAAATCGTTCATACCATTCCATCACCTTTCCAGATACCATCACTTTTTCACACAAGGTTCATGTTTCATTTTTATGATTTAAATTTTTCGTCGAAGTAAAGTTTAATGAAACAGCTACGTTTACAGAAAGAATCACTTTTTCTGAAGATGTAGATGTATCGTTTAGACCGTTTGAGAAATAGTTTTTTAGTATGCGGGTAGACCTATCCGTTTTGAAAATTTTAGACAGTAAAATAAAAACTATTAAACAACTTTTGGCATTTCATTGGCATATTCATACTTCGAGTGTATGCTCGCACCTTCCTCTTTACCCCGTCCATAAGGTTCTGTACAACGTCAGGTTATAGTTTTTGAACTGAAATCCATTTTCTCTTGAAGTCCGTCTCCGATTTGACAACTTTTGGATTCTTCCGGAGGGCCTGCTTCATAATCGCGTCCTTTGAATAGTGGCACGAAGCGAGATCCGGCCAGAAGATGGTCGAGCCCTCGTGCTGCTTCAATAGTGGTAGTAAGCGCTTCTGTAGGCAATCCTTAAAGCAAAACTGCCCGTTTACCGTGCCGGTCGTCACGAAGAAGGGGGTTCCGCTTTCCGCAAGAGCAGATCGCTTGCCACACCATGTACTTTTTGGCAAACTTGGATAGCTTCTGCTTGCGAATCTCCTCCGGAACGCTGAATTTGTCCTCTGCGGTGAAGAACAACAGGCCCGGCAGCTGACGAAGGTCCGTTTTGACGTAGGTTTCGTCGCCCATTACCAGCCAATGCGGCTTCGTCAGCATTTCGGTGTACAGCTTCCGGGCGCGCATCTTCCCCACTATTTTTTGCCTTTCGTCGCGGTTAAAAGCCTTCTGAACCTTGTATGTGCGCAGGCTCTCCCGCTGCTTGGTCCGTTGGACGAATGAACTTGACAAATTCAGCTTTTTTGGCAACATCCCGAACCGAACTTCTCGGATCACGTCTAAACTGCTTAACTACGCGCTTGTGATCTTTTTCATTGACGGAGATCCATTTTTGCCGTTCTTCACCTTCCGAAGTATCATTTTAGTACTCTGCTGACCGTAGATTGGACGATTCCCAGCATATTACCGATGCTCCGATGTAACAACTTCGGATTCTCGAAATGAGTGCGCAGGATTAATTCACGACGCTCTTTATCGTTCGACGACTTTTTTCCAAACTTACGAAAAATTGACAGTGAAGCATGGCCAACGTGATCTATACACTCTTATCCGATTATAAGCGAAAGCTAAACATATAATTCCTAAAAAATAAATTTCTACAGCGTTTTTTTCCGTGATGCAATTTGATGTGACATACCCTTTATCAAGGCCCTACAATCTCTTATGGGAAATTTTTAGTATAATTTTTAAAGTCATTAAATTATCTATATGTATTAAAAGCAATTCCCGTTTGTTTGTTTGTTCGATTTGTGTGTTTGTCTTCAATAGGCTCAGCCGCCTTAAGACCTAGAGAGCTGAAATTTGGCATGGATGCTCATTAGGACCAGGATTGATGAAAAATGTTTTTAGATTTTCTGAGGACCCCTTTTGAAGGGGGTCCATACAACACAAATATTGTTTTAGCGATATTAACGTCATTGTACATCGGATTGAGATGAAAATTAGCACATGAGTATCCAGGTATTCAGGTCCATATTACCTGCTCACTGTTTTAGAGGCATTAACAGTATTGATGTGGATTGATGTGGAAATTGGCACACGGGAGTTTTCAGGGACGAGCCATTGATTTTAATCATCCAATTTCGTGCGAGGGGTCGGAAAAAAGGATCGTCCATAAATATTACCTAATCACTGTTTTAGCGACATTGACGTTATTATTCATTAGATAAATATGAAAATTGGCACAGGGAAGTTTTCAGGGATGGATAATCGATATCAGGTATAAAATTCGGTGTTACCTGTTCACCGTTATGTACATTGGATTTCAATGAAAATTCACGCATGTGAGTTTTAGAAGACGGTCAGCCGATTCCAGGTATAAAATTTTGTGAAAGTTGTCGACCAAAGGGGTCGTCCAAACTAAATGTTCACTGTTTTAGCGATATTTACGTTATAATACACCGGATTGAAAGAAAATGAGGCACGTGAGTTTTTAGAGACGAGCAATTGATTCCAATTGTCCAATTTCGGGGCAGAGGTCGGCAAAAGAGGTCTTCCGTATTACCTGTTCACTGATTTGCGATAATGACGTTTTAATAAATTGGATTAAGATGAAAATTGATATTGACATTATTGTTCATTGGATTTCAATGAAAATTCACTCATGTGGGTTTTGAAAGACGGATAGCCAATTTCAGGTATCAAGTTTTATATAAAGAGTCGGCCAAAGGGTTCGTCCATATTACCTTATCACTGTTTAGTAGATTTAGATGAAAATTTCCACTCGGAAAGTTCAAGGGACGAGCAATCGATTTCAGGTTTAAAATTTGGTGTAAAGGATCTGCAGAAGGGGTCATTCATATCAACTGTTTATGATTTTGGATATTGGTAATTAAATGGATGTTAAAATAAGCACACGAGTTTATTTTAGATAAGACGAATCGATCCGAATTGTGGAATTATGAGTTAAAAGTTGGTATTCAATTTCGGATAATCATGCAACGAAAAAGCGTCATTCTCATGAAATAGCGCGATAGTTTTCGCGATATTTTTGTGGAAATGGGAAATATGGGTAAACGTAAGAATAGAAGAACGGGGTTTGGAAAGAAACAAATACGTTGTTAATAGGGGTGGTTTTCAAACTTTTCAATAAGAATATTCTTACTGAAAAGCTATTTTTTATTCAGTGTAAGGAAAATTATACTTTGTTTGAAAAGTATAACCTTTTTTTATCACATTTTTTAAATTGCTTGCGAAACGAAGTTCGTACGGGATCAGCTAGTTGAGTTATAATTATCATCAAAATTTGATTATTTATAAAATCCTCATAGGATTTTTTTTTTTTTTTTTTTGTTTTTCTGGGATTTTAACACTCTCGTGTTATTCATCCCCTAAATCCTCATAGGAAGCAATGGGAGTTTCTAGAGAAAATATTTAGGAGCATAGGAGGTGTAAGAAAACATATGATCGCATCATTTACCAAAACGAATCCTGATCTATACCTTTCTTTACTAACACAACCATTCCCGAAATACTTGAAATGGATTTGCAGACGTATAGACGGTTTCCATTGCTGGTGATACTAACTTATCCCTGCTGCTGACTTTTTCAAAATAATATTTCGATATATGCTCAACATTCCTTCCATTTATCCTCATTGTCCTAGTAGGGATCCCAGCAAACAATTTTGTAGTTATTCACTCATGCTGTTTTGATATACGTTCCACGTTCCATTTACATTATAGAATGATCGGATGAAGTTGAAAAAAAAACAGAACTTACCTGCCAAAGTGGAGGCAATACACATACAATAATTTCATTTCTTTCTAAACCGACGAAAACTACACCAATTGGGCGTTATCCGGCTCCATATTCGTGTCTTTTAGATAAATGCAAGAGAGGGCAAGATTTTGCTCTCATAGCCTTCAAATCATCGTTGCCAGTGACAATATTTTCCAGTTCTCTCATTGGTCATTATTAATAAATTCTCGTCTGATTTTTAGCCATCTGGATGCACTGCTTGTTGCAGAGAGAACATGACGATGATTTTCTCACTTGAAGCCCGCGCGGGAGCAAAATCATTTAAAAATTTGCAATCATAGCGAACTTTCTATGATATTCGATTTAAACTGACTTCAGACGACATTTTATACGATCTACTCACTATGCAACACCATTGTGAACGACTTAAATTATCATTTCTTATAAGATTTCATGTTTGCTGGGACGACGTAGCCGGCGCCGTTATCGAACATTTTCAAAAAGAGTGAGCATCAGTTTTGTCCACTGAGGATGTACTGCCACTCCCACCTGCCACTTTTTTCCAGGAGTAACAAAATAGAACAAAAAAAAACGAACATCGAATCCAGCTTATTATAACGCGAAGATCAACATGATTGATGTTGACGATTGACGCGCTGGAAAGATGTAAGAAGAGGCAAATCGGCTCATTTCTTATTGATTTTGTATGGGCCCCCGTGTTAGATGTGGGAGGGGCGATCCTGTTAAATCATTTAACCAAAACTAAGCGAGAGTGTATCAGATTTAATGAGAATCACTTGATAATTGTATGAGATTTATTTTATTTTATACTGATTTTATATGGGACCTACTGGTTTAAAGAGTGGGAGGAGTCGTTCCAAAAACTGTATCGTCTCGTTTTCTTAGAACTTTTTCCGAGTTAGGTTGTATTAAACATTGATTTTCCGCACATGTGTCAAATTTTTTTCTTCAATCGGGCCACCCTTTTTCAGGTTTCACCTTAATTTTCTAAAATAGAATTTAGTTGTTTTTTTTTTCAGCGGCATTTGCATCTTCAAAGATCGTAGAAAATTTATGATCCCAAGGCGTTTTCAATTTACGGTGCTAAAATAGACTTTATTTGTGCTGTTCGAAATGATGAACTGAAAAACTACTTTCGTACAATAAACTGGCTCACGTGTTTTTCTTCTTGTTTCCAGGTCACAGGACGCTCGTCAAAGAAACGGTACCGCTGCACTCGAAGCTCCTGATAAAGTGTAACTTCGATGATCCTCTGTGGTACAAGAATGGAAAACGGATCACGGCCGACGCCAAACGCGCAAAATCGTAAGTTTTAGACTCAAGAAATCATTACATAAATATAACAACATTTAACTATGATTCGGTCACGGTTTAAGGACCAGAATAAGACCTGGATGTTTCGTAGCTTTCAGGTCCTTTTAAGGGAACAAGTTATGGTTCAGGGACTTTGAAAATACTGTTTTCATTTTCTAACTAACTGACGTGAAAGGGCCAAGCAATACCAATATATAGATTTTAGCCTGCGATTATATAGTAGTCTCGAACTTTGCCGAAAACTTTTTTTTCCGCTAAATTGCATTATCTTTAAAGTGTATTTTAATTTCCTTAAAAAACACATTCGTATATTTTTTATTACACATGCTTATAAACAAAATTTCGGGTTGAACCGAAACTGCACACAATTAAAACAACACAAAGCTGGAAAAACTAAACATTTTCCCGTAGGACAAATTCAAATTCATAACTTAAATTCCGCTTTGATTGATAGCTGCAATAAATTATGCGACATCCAAAAGTGACTTCCGAGTCACATCAGAGGCACGCGTTTATGTCATATCATAGAAATCTTTAGCAGGGAAAGTTGACAACATACCGAGCATATGCTCGGTTTGATTGTATGTGGCTGAAAGCAAAATAAACATATCTACTCGAGAACGAAGTCTTCAGAGCGACAACTCCTCGTTGGTTACCGAAACAAAACAAAAAACCACGCTGAGATCCACGTGCCTCCTGTTACTTTTCAACAGCGAGTCAGAAGAAAAAAAATCAACAACGATGCATTTCCCCGATCATCATCATCATCATCACCATGATCGTTTGGAAAACAAAACGGATAGAGTCTCATACCATAAATACAACCTTTTGAACGCGGTTTTCCCCATCAACTTCGAAACGACTTGTTTCGGTTGTTTGAGGCTAAGAACTGATCAACTGCGATCGTCTTCCATTTTTTTTTTCTTGCTTCTACTTTGAGTCAGACTGACTGATCTCTGATGGATGAACGAGCTCCTAGCAAGTAGGAGGAAAAAAACTGAGAAACCTTTACGAGATCAACCTATGACTTTTGGTTCCCCTGCTCGGTCCCATCCGGTCGCGTACCAATAGCCCGGACGGAAAATCGGGAAAACATCCGCCTCACAATAACAATAAAATTGCGATTTATGAGTTGGAAAATGCACTACCAACCAAGCCATTCAACATACGGACGAGACGGACAGATCTTTCCGCTCTGTCATTGACATCAGCCCGGACGTCTTTTTCCTTACCCAGAATACCATCAACGTTCTGAGTGGGGAGTAGATCACCCGAGAAAGAGTTGACGGGAGGATATTGGAAGCAGGAGTTGATGGAGATATTGACACTTAGGCTGATGGAAACATCGTTTCGATAATTGAATGCTTCCGTGCTGCTTTTGTGGAATTGTGTGATCAATGAGAGGGCCAAAGACTGGGGTGCGGAAGCTGAATGATTAATTTTATGACTACATAACGACACAGCTAGAAGCTTGGATGTTCATCAATCAAGCAATGAATTTGAAAAAGTTAATACTCAGAACTAAACAGAAAAACTAATTCATAAATTTGTTTGCTGATAAATGTGAGAGAAGGTTCAGACGTCTGAAATTCATATGGAAAAAATTGAAAAGAAAGAACTGAGTTATGAAATTACTAGGACGATATATACGAAAAACCGCTTTTATACAAACGACAAGCATTTCAAATCACATGTTCTTGAGTTCTTAATAACTGCAGTAAAGGGTGATACGGTCAAAATTTGGTCAATATCAACTTGACGTATTTCTTTCAATTTTGCATTTAAAAACCTTGAACACCCCTCATTTTGAAGGTGTGAGTGTGTAGAATGTTGCTCCTATTTTGATTTTGGAATTCACTCTTCAGTTGTCAAAATGCCGTCCAAGGAAGAAGAGCAGCGTATCAAAATTTTGCTCGCTCATCGCGAAAATCCAAGCTACTCGCACGCAAGGCTGGCAAAATCGCTAAAAGTTGCCAAATCAACCGTTACAAATGTAATTAAAGTGTTTGGGGAACGTTTGTCGACAACCAGGAAGTCTGGATCGGGGGGAAATCGAAAACCGGAAGCCGCTGAGACGACAAAGAGAGTTGCCGGTAGTTTCAAGCGAAACCCTAACCTCTCGCTCCGAGATGCCGCAAATAAGCTGGGTGTATCGTCTACAACCGTGCATCGAGCCAAAAAACGAGCCGGACTATCGACTTACAAGAAGGTAGTGACTTCAAATCGCGATGATAAACAAAATACGACGGCCAAAGCGCGATCCCGGAGGCTGTACACGACGATGCTGACGGAGTTTGACTGCGTGGTAATGGACGACGAAACCTACGTCAAAGCCGACTACAAACAGCTTCCGGGACAGGAGTTTTATACGGCAAAAGGAAGGGGAAAGGTAGCAGATATTTTCAAGCACATGAAACTGTCAAAGTTCGCGAGGAAATATCTGGTTTGGCAAGCCATCCCTACATGTGGCTTGAAAAGCAGCATTTTCAAAGCTTCCGGGACTGTCAACCAAGAAATTTACGTGAAAGAGTGTTTGAATAAACGTCTGCTGCCTTTCCTGAAGAAACACGGTTGGCCCGTACTGTTTTGGCATCTTGCTATTACGGTAAAAAGGCCATGGAATGGTATGCCGCCAACAACGTGCAGGTGGTTCCCAAGGACAAGAACCCTCCCAACACGCCAGAGCTCCGTCCAATTGAGAAATACTGGGCTATTGTCAAGCGGAACCTAAAGAAGACCAAAAAACCTGCTAAGGACGAGCAGCAGTTCAAGGCAAACTGGATTTCTGCGGCGAAGAAGGTGGACAAGGTGGCTGTACAAAATCTGATGGCAGGGGTTAAGCGTAAGGCCCTGCAGTTCGGATTTGATTTTTTAAATAAACGGTTTCACCGATTTACACGCGTTTTTCCTTGACCAAATTTTGACCGTATCACCCTTTATTGGACAACAAAACTGGAACAAAATCATTCATTAGTTAGACGTAATCAAAAATTATGATTGTTCAAGCTTTTTAGGAACAATTTTTTTTGAAAAGGTCTAGTGTTGGCTCTATTTTGCAGTTCATCTATATATATAAAAAGCAATTTCTGTATGTTTGTTTGTTTGTTTGTTTGTTTGTTTGTTTGTTTGTTTGTTTGTCCTCTATAGACTCAGCCGTCTTAAGAGCTAGAGGGCTGAAATTTGGCATGGATGCTCATTAGGACCAGGAATGATGAAAAATATTTTCAGATTTTCGGATGACCCCTTCTAAAAGGGGTCGTCTATACAAGTCAAGTATTGTTTTCGCGATATTGACGTTACTTTTCGTCGGATCGTGTTGAAAATTTGCACATGAGTGTTTTGAAAGACAAGCAATCGTTTTCAGGTGTCAAATTTTGTGTAAGGGGTCAGCCAAAGGGGTCGTCCATATTACCTGTTCGCTGTAAATGCGTTGACGTTATTATACATCGTATTCAGATGAAAATTGGTACACGATAGTTTTGAGTGACGTGCAATCGATTTGAGGTATCAAATTCAGTGTAAGGGGCCGGAATAAGGGGTCGTCCATATTAAATTTTCAGTATTTTAGTGATATTGACGTTTTTATCATCGGATTGGGGTGGAAATTTGCACATAGGAGTTATTAGGGACAAGTAAATGATTTCACTTATCCAAACTAAAATCAAGGGTCGAACAAAGGGGTCGTCCATATTAACTATTCACTGTTGGTGCGATATTGTCGTTGTTATACATCGGATTTAGACAAAAATTGGTATTCGAGAGTTTTGAGAGATGAGCAATGGATTTCAGGTACTAAATTCAGTGTAAGGGGCCGGCAAAGGGGGTCGTCCATATAAACCTTTCAATATTTTTGCAATATCGTCGTTATTATACATCGGATTGGGATGAAAATTTGCATACGGTAGTTTTCAGGGACGGGAAATCGATTTCAGATGTCACAGGTTTGGTAGGGGTCGACGAAAGGGGTCGTCGATATAAATTAATTTTTCACTGTTTTAGCCATATTGACGTTATTATGCAATGGATGCAATGAAAATAAGCACACGGGAGTTTTGAGGAAAGGGCAATCAAGTTCAAATATTGTATAAGAGGCCACCGGGAGGGGTTTACCATTTTGTCAATAATTGCGTTGTTATGCAACGATCGAGTCAAAATTTATACACGGGGGTTTTTGGCACAGCCAATTGATTCCTGATTTCAAATTTAGTAGCAGACGAAAGAAAAAGTAATCGTCCAATATGTTTGCAATTATTACTTAACAATGAATTCGGAAGTGCTTCTAGAAAATGTTCGGCAATTGACTTTCATACAAACTGTGCATGACATATTCCAAATTCAAAGCGAAACGGAGTTCGTATAGGATCAGCTAGTCCACCTATAAATTATCTTCCAAAAGTTCTTCAAACAAAATTGAGTTTTAAAAACATGATGGAATTTCATATAATCACTGTTTGATTAAAATGTTTTTGTAATTCCATCTTGTTTGAAGAACTTTTAGAAGACAATTTACAAGTGCAAAATAGATGCAATACTACGACTTTTGTAAGATGTGACCGAAAACACATCGAAATCGTTCCTAAAATGCTAAAATGATCATTATTTATTATTTACGTTTTGAAAATGGGAGATTTTGTTTTATAATAAAACATTCTCTATGAATAACGGAGCTTCATCATGATTTTTTAAAGTAATACTGATTAGTTGCCGACATAGAGCCGGAATAGAGACAAATTTGTTCAAGAAAGTTGTAGACATTATTAAAATATGAAACTTTTCAGAAATTATATGTGCTCTATCTCTATGCAGTGCAGAGTTATAAAACTTTAAGTTTAGTATTGAGTATCTCAACAAATATTAAAAACAAATATTAAAATTTTGGGGATACCGTTTTCCGTTTGAGCCACCACAATGCACTGGGTGGATTGCACACATTCAATGAGCCACTAATAGTTGATACCAAAAATTAATTAAACAGCCAAAATGTACATATTTTTTAAGTTTTTTCAAAACTATTTTAAAATCCATTTTTTGTGCGAAAAAACATGTGCGGGTAAAATGGTCAAGGGAGGGGGGGGGGGGGTCCACGCAAATAACTCGGAATAGAAAAAATCTTTCTGTGTGTGGTAATTTCAAGTGCACAGCAAGAGACTGGTCACGACCAGACATTCCCGGTGCATGTTCCGTATACCCAATGGAACCAGATTCTGAGTAATACAAAAAAAAACATCATGCGACCACTCTAAATACTCGGAAATCTAAAACTAGGGACCAAGTTCTGTAAACTTTATTTGTAATGTCCAGACATGTCCCAGATAACCTTGAATTCAATAGCTTGTAGTATTTGGAAAGTTAAAATGAAAATAAACACTGTCCATTTTACCAACCCCATTTGCCGCACTATATATTTTTTTTAAAACAGTCAAATTTAACAAAAAAATAATTGAAAAAAAAAAACACTTATCTTAGATGATATCTGTTGATAAGAACACAGATATTTGTACATAAAACTCGGCGGAAAGGCGTTTAACACTTTAAAAAACGTTAGTTGTTGTAGGCCGAAAACAATATCACCACCTAGAAAGTGCACGTGTGTTTTGTTTTTGTTTATTATTTTCAGTGTTTGACAGCTGCGTGTTCCATAGGGTGTATCTAATAGCCTCTAGTGATTCTGTGATAGGGTGGCCATAAAGTTTGCACTACTTTATAAAGAAATAAGTAAGATTTAAGGGGGTGTCCATTTTACCCAAACCTCCCCTACACAAAGTAAGCTGACGGACCACAATTCCATTTTCCAATATGAATTTACCACCACAAGCTGGAGAAAAATACACAAAACAAATTTGAAATCATCCACTTTGGCTTTACGTGAAATTCATAAGTAAGTTATGAGGAAGTAAAGTCGTTACTACCTGGGCGTCCTTGATACACTGTGGTTACTACAAAGTACTTGGTACACTGTGTTTCAATGTTTCAAGCGTCGATTCAAGTAGAATCGATATGACGCATCAAAATCTTAGTTTACGTGAAAAATCGCGTAGAAATAATTTATAAATTATTTTGCGTGTACACTTTTTTAACTTTTTGTTATTGAAAAGCCGTAGCACACTAACAGAGCCGAATACAGGAAACTTAATACGATTTTTGGATAAAAAATAAATGGCCCTCAGTTCACTAAATCTGACTCCTTTGGCTTAATTCTCATGATCATCGATGTTGTCGAGAATTCAAAAAGTACATAATACCTAAACTAATCTTATGCAAAACCTAATTTTGCGGCATTTGATACAAAATATCTAATAAATAGTTGCGTGCCAACTGAATTTCATCAAAATGATGAAAGATAGAGTAATTCCTAAAATTATTGTATAATTTTATTTAAATAAAAAAATTGAGACTCATTTGATATCTCGAATGGTGCCTATGAATTTTTATCCTACGCCAAAATATTCGAATATCAGTTATTTAAACCTAGGGACCGAAAATACTGTTCCCTTGTATAATCACATTAACAACTTATTATCATGCACATAGAATTTTTGACATGAGAAATACACTGTCAGTGAAAATACAGCTGTGAATGATAAAAATTTAATAGTAATTAATTGTAGTTGTGTAAACTAAACAGCATACATTGTTAATAAAATTATAACCATGGTTCTGCTTTCAAAACAGCCATGCCATTCATCTGCTGCTTTCATAATATTCAATGATTGAAACTTACTATATATTCTGTAAACTAACATGTAAAATATTAAAATAAACACTATTTTAGAATGTTCAGTTTTTTTGTGATTTTATAGAATATGAAAATCATTATGAAAACAAAAAAACAGATTCTCGAATTCTTGGAAAGCGACCAGTACCTAATGGTTTGGAGGTTGTTTCTCCGCCGTACACGCATTACAATTTGATTCCATTGCAGTGTTTACAAACATTGTTCAGAGTATAATACTCGCGCCCCTTTTTATTTGAATTTCCCGCTGCAACCAGTTTCTATTTTTAATTTCTTCTCTTCAGTTCTGTACCATGTCAGTAATTTTAGTTAACCGTCGAAATCGCACGTTGGTTATTACAGCTGGTTTGAAAATAAAAGAAGAAAAAACAAAAAAAAAAACCTTAGCGCTTAAGGTAACTTTTGGATCCTCCTGCTTTGGATTTTGGAATACACCGTGACGCACTTAACCCAATAAAAAACCGCTTCTCCATTGTAAGCACTTGAAAGCAGATACTCCAAGACACTTCTAGACGTTTGTAAGTCGTCCCATCGGAATGATCGAAATGTGCTCATTTGTCTCTACGTTGTATCTTTTTTTTTTCAAACGAATAACCAGAAGTCATTCAGGCCGAATGAAACGATTTTCGGAATCGAAATCCACTTAAGTATTCTAAAGTTGTTTTCAAATTCCTATACCGACATATTTCACGCGAAGTTTTATTATTAACCAAAACAGATCGCGGGTGTATCGAAACCGAAACCGGGCTGGGAAGGCCTCCCCATCATCTTTGCCATCTTCACCGTCGTCATATCCTATGTGTGTAACTTACCAACAATTCGGCCAAGTCAAACGCCTCGAGACGGGACCCCATTCCTGGCAGGCCGGTTGGTCGAGCGCGGAATCTAGTTTGACAGACCGATTAACCGCCAAACGGTAGCCACGTCGCGATGGCAACCACAAAACCACTGCCTGCCTGTCAAACTGAGCGTGACAATGTTGAGGAGTTGAAACGATAAATTAACATGCCGTTGACGTATTCTATGATGGTTTGTTATTGGTCCCTATTGTGGTCACAGTGCGGTGGTAGATTTTCGATAACAACATTGATGGGAATGGGAAAACGTGGTCAAGGCGAAGAAATTGCGAGACCACGACGTTCGATGGTCGCAGAAGTAGATCGAGATGTTTAGCCTCCACGCGAATCTTATACCTACAACATATTCGCTCGGGTTCGAAATGGGTTTAATGGCGATTGATGATGTTTTCCCTAAACATGGACCAGGGGCCATTGCATTGTTTGACAGATGAGAATTTGTGATCAAGTGAATTTGGTTTTCTACTTGCAACGAACATCCTCTGGCGAGAGTTGGAAGTAGAGATTTAGGAAAGTCAGCAACACTACCCAGGCTCAGTAGCAGCTGTCGAGATGCATTCGCCCCGCAGAAACATGTGTGGTATGTGTTTAATGGTAATTGTTGCTAATGGATTACAAATTGATGGTTGCAATGATAGCATAATGCATTCCGTCGCGAGTCGAACCGTGGTGGAGTCGATCGAGGTTACTGTTAGCTATAAGAAAGCTGTCACCGGGACTTATAAATCCAGATGTAATTAACAGTTTAGTTTAAGTTAAGCTAGCAGTTCTTCCTTCCCCACAATCTAAACAACAAAAACCGGGTTCGCTCACTCCGACGAGTGTTTCATAATAAAAAAAATGGGTCCGAAAAAGTCATTGTTTATTTGGGCAATCGGAGAAATTAAACATTTCTTTTTGGGAAGGTACCTACCTTCGCTCTTACATCCGAATAATATACTCGAAGCTGAGTTTAGATAAACAATCAGTTGGTACATCTGGAGCAGGTTTTTTTTAGAATTTAATATTATGATTTACTCCGGTGAGTTGCTAACGGACTGCCGGCACATGGCTACCAAAGCGGACTAGAATTGAGGTTAGGCGAAGTAAATTAAAATCATCTATAGCCAACTGTGTAACGATCGGTTAAGTCGATCGTTGTCCATTTGAATACATTTTGAATTATTTGAGGCGTTCAGGAATGTTTCGTTTCAGATTTATATGATCATGGCCAGTGTCTGATACAAACACG
This sequence comes from Uranotaenia lowii, assembly GCF_029784155.1. Taxonomy (NCBI): domain Eukaryota; kingdom Metazoa; phylum Arthropoda; class Insecta; order Diptera; family Culicidae; genus Uranotaenia; species Uranotaenia lowii. The sequence goes on from NC_073691.1 coordinate 123,224,171, forward strand.
CTAATACCCTTATTGTTTAAAATTATTAGTTCGCTAGCTTTTGGATAGCGAAACAATTTCTTAGCTAATATTTAGGGAGCTAGTGGAGACAAAATTTCCGCTTACTGACAAGCAAACGCCAAACCTTCTAAATTTTGATTTTGCCACAGACGACATAAATCATCTATGATGCTCTTCCTGTTCGACAACTAATATTCGATCAGGTATTTGAATATGTTTGAATAATTCCTGCAGATTTGCAGATAATGAGTCTCATTTTTAACTGGATTCATTTCAAAAGTGTAGACATTTATCGAATTGTCATTACCCCTGGACTTATGTCCCACTTTGAAGCCTCCCTCAAGCATGGATGTCCGAAAATATCAGCAGATATTTCTCGTTAAATATTCTAAAAATTGGCACAAAAGAGTTTAGCTGGCTCAGCTTAATAACAAAAAGAAAAATCCTGAACGTTTTCCAGAATAACATTCAAAATTTTCTCATACAAACTCGAAACTTAAGTTTTTCTTACTCTTTATAACCAAAACCAACCTTTTTAGACCTAAAGACCTACGGAATTAAAAAAAGTGAGTTAAAATCGACTCAGTCTAGTGAAGAATAGCAAATTTGTCTTCTAAATAGTGATTTTGTAACCGGTTGTTTACAAATCGTTTGATTTTTGTTTTAATTTTGCAGTTTTGTATGTTTAACTCTAGAAAATTCTTGTTCCTTGTCCAGTCTCATAACAAGATATTGAGCACCACAGTAGGCTACATTTTTACTGCTGGCTGCTGTCAATTAAGAGAGGAGGAAAAGTAGGAAAGAAAAGAGATTTTAAGGCTTAAAGGGAGCTTGCTTCCGGAAAATTCGCTCTCTTCTATAACAGCCGTCCGCGAGTTAAGTCGGTTTCCGTACAGTGTTCGTGAACATCCAAGGATTTCATCCTTGAGATATGTGTTCTACTTCTACACGGATCGGCCCGCAGACCCTTAGTGGTCTCGCGTCTAAACGTAAAAGACCAGCATCATCGTCCTCGCGTTCGGCGGAACTCTAATTCATAAAGAGGACTTCCCTTCTCGGCCTGTCAGAAAACTGGGCACTCTCGTGGGCAGGCCGATTAACCGCCAACGAAGGAAGACGCCTGCAGCGACCGAGTCCAGCAACGCCCGCTGACGCCGACGGTTTCGTCAGCCCGTCGATACGCCAATACATCGACGGCCCTCCTGCTTCCGGAACCACGATGTCGCGACGCGACGCAACACCACCAGCAGCACATTACGGTTAGTGATCACTTTCACAGGCCAAGTAACAGACAGACAACACGCCGCAAAAAACATTAATAAAAATACCTAGAGACATGAAATTTCCGTTTTTGTGTATTTTATCCGTGAAGTCCTTGGTTACCCAGTGGCCTGCTGGCCCTGTGGTTCTGTACTCTGAGAGTACCTAGCCTTGGCTGATATAGCCGCTGCTTTTTATCAGTAACAACATTTATAAGTATCGTCATCGATAATGTTTCAAAAATATTTCAAAATTCTTGAAGAGGTTCTGTTTTCGAGGTGGTGTGGTGTGGAGTGCAAAATATGATCGTTGATTGCAGAATGTTTAAATGACTGAAGAAGCTACGGTGTTTCACCCAAAATCAGATTTCATATTTTGGAGCAGCTTTGTTCATCAAAGTTTTTTTTTTAAATCCAATTCCTTCAATATTACTTTTAGTTGACATATTTTTGCATCATTTTTTTCTATCAAAACTTCAAAATATGAATTGTAATTATTTTAGGTTTTGTCCAAACAAAATTTTCACCTTTTTTTATCAAAGCATAACGATTGTGCATCTGTAGTCAAACTTTTTTTTCTCGAGAATTTACCTTGACTACGAAAAACAACTCAACATTAAGGTTTACTTTCTAGACTAAGGTTGCCAGATGGCCTGGTTTTATCCGGGTTTGCCCGGATATTTAATATAAAATTTGGGAACAGTCTTGCTCGAGCCGGTTGCCTGGATTTATTCACTTTATTTGGAAAATCAAACAAAAAAAAAGCAAATTGTGTTGTAAAATATTTTATTTATACCTTCAAAACGAAATTTTTAGAACAAGTTTTAATAAAAAATAATTATGAATAGGATTTGGAAGCCTAAAATACGGTCAATAAAATCCGATTAAAATTTTTTTTACAACTTTTGTTTTCTTGATTTTAGTTGTGTAATTTCTGGAACTGGACTAAATTTGCCCGTATTTTGGTCGTCAATTTTGAAATCAAATACCCGGATTTTGCCAAGTTTTTAGATAAAATAGCCCGCATTTGTTCAGCCCGGATACCTGCTGAAAAAAATACTGGCAGCCTTATCCTAGACCCGCCTTCAGTACGTGTTTTACTCCAAACTTTTCTATTATTTCGTTTTTCATACTGAATTGAAGAAAACATGAGGAACTTCAAGAGATGAACCAAAGAAAATTGAAAATCTTATCTTCAATCAACTACATGTTTCCTAAATCAAAATTCTTTCATTCAAAGGCTATACTAAATGTCTACTGTCACTTTATTCAACTATTTGGTCAGTATTTCGTTTATTTATCAAAATATCAATAAAAAACAAGTTTTGTTTTTGACCGATTCTCACCCTATTAGACTTATATTAACTTTACTAAACTCAGCTAATTATATCAACTATATATTCAAATCAAGAATAACATAGTCCCATCTTTCCGCTGCTTTCCAGACTCAAATTCAACTCGATCAAAAAATCGGATGCCGGTTACTACTCGTGCGGTTCGGAGTTCAACGAGTGGTCAAACCTAACGCTTTCGGTGTTCAGCCAGCACGATGCTGCCGATCTGTATCAGAGCGATTCGCCGGGAAACGGCGGCAGTCCTCGGGTTGCCAATTTGGAGAAGAAAAGTCTTCATACCGCAGCTCACACCAGCAGTTCAAGCCCCCTGGAAATCGTGGATAATGAGCTAAGTGAAGGGCCGCCAAGGTTTGTAGTGGGCCGTAGCGATCAGGTGATTACTGTGGCCAAGAAAGTCGGCGATAGCCATAAGCTGAAATGTGAGGTGGCCGGGGAGCCCAAATTTTCTTTGAGCTGGCTCAAGGATGGAGAGGTCCAATCAACGAAGATCGGCAACAAACTGTCCCTTCACTTGGCCTCACTGGAATTCGAGGATGCTGGGGTTTATGTGTGTAAGGTCTGTAATGGATTAGTCTGTGTGAATTCGACTACACATTTGGAAGTGATGGATGACCCCAAGGATTCCTACATCGAGTACAATAAGATGGAAAGTCACTCGCAATTGTCCAACAGTGAAGAACCGGAAGACAATGTTGATGTCGATGCTCAATATAAAGACTACAACGATTCGGCTGACGACGAAGATTTGGAAGATGATGAAGAGGTCGACGGTGAGTTGGAGAAGCAATCGAGTGCCGATGGTGAAACAACGGATCGACAGCCTTCAGTTGTGACTACGCATAATAGTGAACTTCAACCTGGACCTCCGTTTTTCACGAAACATGAGCACATGATCGCGCTGGTGCCCAAGCCTTCCGGCAATATGGTTCGCTTGAGATGTCCAGCAGATGGCAATCCCATGCCTAACATTACCTGGACTAAGGACAACGAGAAGATTTTCCGTAACATGGGTGTGGTGAAGTACGCCAAGTGGTCGATCGTGTTGGAAGATCTGGTTCCCAAGGATTCGGGCGCGTACACCTGCAACGTGTGCAACAGCTTCGGGTGCATCAGCTTCACTACCAAGCTGGAAGTGAAAGGTAAGATTTGGTTTAAATTTTGTATCTTGAATTATGTGTAGGATTCCCATCAAAAGACAACAAGATTTGTCAAACAACGTCTCTACTTAGAACTTTATGACCGTATTTGTTAACAAACATCTACCGACAATCGTAAACAGATCGTTTCCCAGCCCGGCCATACATAAAGGAAGGTTCTCTCACGAATATCACTGTTCTGGTCAATAGCACGGCCACATTCGAGTGTCGAACCATTTCCGATCTAGAGCCGCACATTGAGTGGATCAAGTTCCACATCACAGATACGATGCAGCCGGAAATACCAGAAAACATTACCAAATTGGAGGTACTTAAATACAGTTTCGATTTATCGAGGTGTTGGTATACGTAGGTGATGGTACACATAATTCATACCGGAGGTAGAAATGTGTTTAAATGATTGTTTTCTCTTTCAATTTCATCGGTCTATTGTAATATTTATGGTTAAGGTGAAGGTTTTTTGTTTTGTTTGAACACCACCACGTATTCTTCCTATTTTTTGCAGATCGGGTCAACCACAAGCCGATTATCACCACGGCGCCCAAGAACATTACCGCCATCGTCGGTGGTAATGCTTCATTCGAGTGCAAGGTGCTCAGTGATCTTACCATGATACGCCAATGGTTTAGAGCTAATGGGACCTGTGCCAACTGTACTTTTATTAAGAATAAGAAGGTGATGGTTCTTTTGGGCAATACACTGTATAACATAATATTAACCTTTGGGTTATTCTAGACCTAACAACCGTAATAATCTTCATTTAATCGAAAATTAATCAACAATAAGTAATGACAACAGAATGGTTTTTAACAGTAGTGAAAAAATGCATGAAAATGGCGTTGCAACCGTTCAATATCCAACTACATTTCCGAGTTATTGGTTACTTATCGCATGGCAGAAAAAAAAATTTACTAACGTCTAACGCAAAGTAAGCAACATTTTCAAAATCATCATAGACAACAAGAACATCAAATCAATCTCTGTATTCCAAAACAGCGTGACTTCGACAATCCCGAAATACTGACGATCGAAAATGTGACCCACGTGGACGAAGGTTGGTACACGTGCGTGGCAGCCAACACCCTGGGAGCGTCCTACGAGAGTGCCTACCTGTCGGTGGTCGATGAGCTACCGGCTGACGATGCCCCCACAGCACATCCGGTTCGGCCCCACTCGACGCTGATCATGATCATGACCGTGGTACTGTCCGGGTGCTTCATGGTCCTGGCCATCATCGTGGTCATCGTGTGCAAGAAACTCAAGCGGGAAAAGATGAAACACCGAGCGATGGAGCACGTCAACCAGTGGACCAAGAAGGTGATCGTTCTGAAACAGCCGGCCATCGAAAACAGCATCCCCGGGGTGACGGAGGCGATGGTAAGTGTAGTGTTCTCGGAATGGTTATTGGGTAAAAAGGTTTTTAATTGTAAACAAACACTGTAGCGGTCTCTCTAAGGGTAGCATTTTCTTCTGCACTTGAACTGAAACGCGTACTTGAGACAGATTATTATAAAAAAAAAATCAGTGTCTGGTATGATCGCCATAGGCTTCTAGCACTAGTCGGTATTTTTTTTTTCTTTGTCAAACTTTTAATAACATATCAATTCCCACGTGAGGGAAAACTGTACAAGACGCACAAGCAGTGTCAGTTGTTCCATCCCATAGATTTCCAAAATAACACTCACATATGGCTTCAAGTTAAGGTGATCGAACTTTATTTTTCTAGTTTAAATTAAGCTTTTCTAGCGTTATACAGCACTGGACCAAATAAAGTACGCGCTCTTATTAAACTTAACAGATCGTTTTTCTCTGCTTAGAAAATATTCCGTATATTTTAAAGTTAAAAAGGATTCAATTCCCTGAAAAAGACGTCGGACGGACCTGAAGGTTCTATTATTTGTTTATCCTTTTTAGGGCATTACTTTTTATCAAATTTCTCGGTAAAAATTGATGTCACCGTTTCGTCAATGCTTTGGCCATCCCAAACAGAATAATATTGGTTACCCGGAAACGTATCGTAATCAAACTTGCAATATGTTTCGTCGTTGATAACGCAAGCAGCAGTTGATCATATAATTTACGAGCTCTTGGTTTGACGGAAACAGACCGATTTTTCTGCGTCTTAGGTATATGTTTTTAGACTCTATCTTTCCTTGGTACGATGGTCAGTGCCGAGAAGGGATCCACGTTTTTGGCCGCATCCTGAACTGAGGCAGTTTTCTTACTGGCGTAAGCACGCTTTCCGGTCCAACGTTTTGTCCACCGGACCCGGTTTCCGCCCAGATTTTTTTAAGCGCACAAAGCTACTATCCTCTCCATACTTCCGAATCGAATTTACGAGTTTGCGCAGGTCCTCCTCGAGCAATTTGCACGTCTAGTGCCCGTAAAGGACAACCGGTCTAATGAGCGTCGTGTGCATGTTACACATTGTGCGAGGGCTAAGTCTTCTCGACCGCTGTTGCTTGTGGGTCCATAGGGCCAGCGCGTCTTTGGCGTACTGGTTAGAGTTCAAGTCATCTACGCAAATGTTCATGAGGTTATGGCATATTTACATAGTCAACTTTCTGTGGTCTGGTGGTTTCAGCATTTGTAAAATGCTAGCCATCAAAATTTCGAAAGACGCTAAGACTCTAAGAGTTAAGGAAAGAATATCTCATTGAAGAAACATAAAGTTTCACTTAGATCCAATGTATGTGTGTTCGTTTTTTTTAAAATATCCCAAAAGAATTCTGAGATAACTTCCAATTGGAGAATTACAATAAGCATTACCTTTTCCTGAATAGAATAGTGCGACAATACACAGCTGCAAGCTTCGTAGGTAAAATCTATTAAAAACCCTGGAAAGTGGGGTGCCTCAGGAATTGGAGAACGATTGCCATTGAACGGGTGAATTTGAGAAATGTTGTTCATCAAGTTGGATATGTCGTGAGACGAATAATAATGAAAATATGACAATAAAAAAAATACGCCTTATTTTTTTGTTGTCTCGATTGGCCGTGCCTCGGGGCAATTTGGCGGATTCCTGTTTTTTTTGGCATAAAACAAACGTTTTGGCTTTTGTACCACCCTAGTGTGTCTTTGGCTTAATGTCATGATGCCAAATCGGGCCAAAATATGATGGGTCCATCATGCTGCTTAATTATCGGCAATAAACGCTTCTGGAGGCATTCTTCGATATAGTTCTGGGTGTTCATTGTTTCCGATGTGACGTACGTGCAAGATATTTTGCCGCAATATCCTTGTCCTTGCGTACAGAGACGTAATTGTGGCCCAGGAAGGATTTTATAGTCTAATTTCACGTACGTTTCATCGTTCATGAAAATACACCCAGAACTTTTGCAAAATATTGATTCATACAGTTCAATCGGGCTCTTGGTTTGACAGAAACGCCTTGATTTGGATTCCTTTTAGGTTTTTTCTGCTTCCGGTACGTCTTGAGCCCAAGTCAATCTTTAGCACTCATCAAGTTAGATGTTGAAGTCACGACTTTTCTCACCACATCCCGAACGGAAGCCGATGGTTTCTGTTTGTAGGCATCCCTGACCTTTTTGTCGATAGCAGGCCTTACAAGACCAGATTTTCGACCACTCCTCGGTTCATCTTCAAATGTACAATGTTCATCACAGTTTTTAACAGCTGTCCGTACCGCTCCGATGCTCACATCCTCTTCTTTGGCCAATTTTCTCAATGAGATTCCACTCACAAAGTCACAACACACCACTTGTGCACGATACTTTTTCTCTTCTCCGGAGTAAGACCACGCATTTTGAAATGTAATCACATACTGAATGTTTTTTTATGTTATCACGTACAGAAATGTGTAAACAAAAGGACGCAGCCAGTAGAACTCGAAAAAAAGTTCCTTTCAAAATGACCGTTAACATTAGGAGTCCTTTAAATTTCTGGAACAGACATAAGAAGCAGAGTAATCATAGGATGAATATAATTTTTTTAATGTCTTTATTATAGAGATTTCCAGCTTTCAGCTGGTTCATCTCTTCGGATGGATGAATATAAGAAATCGCATATAGTCGATAAATTTGTATATTTAAAGAAGCTTGGCGAAAACACACCATGGAATTTTTATATTTTTCATTTGACTTTGAAATTTTCATTTTGAATTTTTTATAACTTGTGTCAGGAAATACTGCTTCTTCTGATATTGGCAGAAAATAAAGCTTAAAATTGGGCAATATCCATAAATTAAAAAAAATCCTCTTCAAGGTTGTCTGAATTTTCTGGATGAATTATTATACAAAATTTAAGTTTTCCGTACAAAATTAAAACTCGTTGCGCTTAGGTACTCGGAATGAATCAACCAAATCATCTCATACTTTACGATGACGCTTGGTAGCCCAAAAGATATCGAAAAAACATATGGGATCCTAAATTCAATTTTTGCCGCGGGCTAGTGCTTTATCATCAGCACACAACTTCGGTACACCATGCACAAGAAGTTTCTGACTAGTTAGACATGGAGCAGCAAGAACTTTATGTGGAAATTAAGCGCTTCGTTTACCTATGTCGATAAGGGTTTACGTCCTCTGAACGCTTCCGGTTGAAAACTCTTGTGTAACGTTGGTCCCATTCCTTAAAGTTGTGGTTTCATAACAATGAAAAAGATTTCTCGTGTTTTTGATCTAACCATTTAGCTTTTATATATCTGGTATATTGCATTTATTTCTTCCAGACTTTCGATGTGTCATGAGAATTTATAGATACAGAAAGTCGGTTGTACCTCTAGATTGTGTAACCCCGCTGATAAACTCACACCCTTCTACTTGGACTATAAGAACGCCGATTTCGATATCATTTCTCGCGTACTGGCCACTATAGACTGGGAATCCGAACTCGAACTAGCAAACCCTAATGCTGCAGCCGAAACTTTCTCGCACATCCTCAACTACGTAATCGACCGTCAAGTGCCGAAACGCACCGCCAATTCTAATCCTCGGACTCCATGGGCTACAGCAGCTTTACGACAACTGAAAACGACAATAAGGCGTGCCCTTTGAAATTACAACAACCACAAATCTCCGCATACCAAGGAAGAATATCTCAAACTCAACTCCGCCTAAAAAAAAGCCTGCCAACGTAGCTATCATAATCATCTTAGTCGAATTCAGCAAAACCTCAAGACTAGCCCAAAATCCTTCTGGAATCACGTCAAGAATCAGCGGAATGAACCTGGAACTCCATCCTGCATGTTCCTGAATGGCATCATGGCGAACTCTAACTCCGGAATCTGCTATCTCTTTGCCAATAAATTCTCGAGCATCTTTGATACATCTTCAATAACCGACGACCAACTGAATTGTGCCATCAGGAGTGTTTCACCACTGGGCTTTTCTTTAAACGGTATTACAGTCGAGGACACAACCATCTCTAAAGCAGCCACTAAGCTCAAAAACTCCTTCTCTACGGGCCCGGATGGGATACCAGCTACCTTCCTGAAGCGTTTTATGCCTTCTTTGCTGACTCCTATCAGGCTTATCTTCCAAGCTTCGCTTGACCAGGCCACCTTCCCCTCACTGTGGAAAGAAGCTTACATGTTCCCGGTTCATTAAAAGGGAGATAGGAAAGATGTTAATAATTACCGAGGAATTTTCAGCTCTGTGTGCTGCTATAGCCAAACTTTTCGAATTGGTGGTTTTAGATCCCATTCTGCAAGCACAACCTCTCCAACGACCAGCATGGATTTATGCCTCAACGCTCAACTACATCTAACTTACTAACCTTTACCTCGTTTGTGCATGATTGCTTTGCAAAGAAATCCCAAACTGATGCCATCTATACCGATTTGTCTGCCGCATTCGGCAAGGTGAACCATGATATTGCCATCGAAAAGCTCGCGCGTTTAGGATTTTGTGGTTCTCTTATTGGCTGGTTCCGCAGTTACCTTACTGGACGCAAATTGCCAGTTCGTACGAGTAACTGTTTTTCCAGGCAGTTCTCAGCTTCATCAGGCGTGCCTCAGGGAAGTCATTTAGGGCCGTTAGTATTCCTAATCTACTTCAATGACGTGCTGCAACACCTCAATGGACCAAAATTGGCGTACGCCGACGACTTGAAACTATACTACTCTATCAATGTCTCCGAAGATGTGAACTTCCTGCAGAACCAGTTTAACCTCTTTGCCTCCTGGTGTGATGCCAATCGCGTACCTATAAACCGTAGTAAATGTGTAGTAATATCATTTTCCCGCAAACGACGCCCGTTCTCAGCAGTTTTTTTCCTTGGAAACGATGCAATCTCTCGAGCTCTACACGTGAAAGATCTTGGTGTGATCCTCGAAGCGCGGCTGGATTTTAAGAATAACACCAACTATATCGTTGACAAAGCCTCCAGAAGCCTGGGTTTTTTTCCGCATGACGAAGGACTTTAAGGACATCTACTGCCTGAAGAGTCTTTACTGCAGTCTGGTTGGATCGATCCTCGAATATGCTTCTGCGGTTCGGTGCCCATCTGCTTTCATTAAGAATCGACTCTCCCGCACTTATGGAAGTTCTTCCACTTAGCGTCCGACCTCGTGGTTTGAGGAATCGGGATCTTCAGCTCTTCGTTCCTGTTAGACCAAACAATTACGGGGCCAACTCTGCAATAATTGGCTTCATCAAGACTTTTAACCGCTTCTCAGAACATTTTGATTTAAACGTTTCGAAGGTTGTATTCCGAAGAAGAATTCTTAGTGTTCTAAGTTCAGTGTAGATTTGTATTTGTAGTTAGTCTCTTAATTTGTAAATATCATTTGGATCAATATATGATCTGTTGATATAATAATTATAAATAAATACATAAACTGAAAGAAAAGGGCGCTTGTTCAGAATATTCAAAGAATCTTTCCTTCACAGCAAATGCCCATCGTTCGCATCGAAAAGCAGCGCTCAACCCTAGTCCAGAGTGGAAATTGCGACCCGACCATGATCTCCGAGTACGAGTTTCCGATCGATCTGAACTGGGAATTCCAGCGGAGCAAGCTGATCCTGGGCAAGAGTTTGGGCGAGGGCGCCTTCGGTAAGGTCGTTATGGCCGAGGCTCAGGGGCTAGTCAAGGGCCAGGCTTCGACGGTGGTTGCCGTGAAGATGCTGAAAGGTAAGGGTTAATGAGTTGAGTTGGTATGTTTCAAAGTTATTCATACGCTATTTGCGTTGCTTTTCAGAGGGCCATACGGATGCCGATGTAAAGGATCTTGTGTGTGAAATGGAGGTCATGAAGATGATTGGAAAACACGTGAACATTATTAACCTGCTGGGATGCTGCTGCAAGGATGGGCCCTTGTACGTGATTGTAGAATACGCTCCCCATGGTAACTTGAAGGACTTCCTCCGAAGTCATCGCTTCGGGACGGCAAACTACGACGATATGGTCAGTGGAGAGAAGGAGAAGAAGATTCTCACCCAGAAGGAATTGATTTCATTTGCCTATCAAATAGCTCGCGGTATGGAATATCTTGCATCGAGAAGGGTAAATATATTTGACAATTAACAAAATATATTGACGAAATACCTAATGTTTCTGTTTTCAACAGTGTATCCATCGTGACTTGGCTGCTCGAAATGTGCTGGTGAGTGACGGCTATGTGATGAAGATTGCGGACTTTGGTCTTGCTCGGGACATCCACAATCAAGAATACTACCGAAAAACGACCACTGGCAAGCTTCCTATCCGATGGATGGCCCCGGAATCTCTTGAGGAGAAATTCTACGACTCCCAGAGCGACGTGTAAGTGTTGGCAGTTGATAAGTCCCTTCACCAAAATGACAATTCGTTTTCTTTTTTTTTTTTCGTTTAGGTGGTCCTTTGGAGTGCTTCTGTGGGAAATAATGACACTTGGTGGTAATCCGTACTCTTCCATCCCAACATGGGACAATTTGCTTGAGCATCTTAAAAAGGGCAAACGATTAGAGCAGCCGCCGCTATGTTCGATCGATATGTAAGTGGTCTTGATTACTCCTAAAGCTATACTAGGTGTATTTACCCAACATTCCAATCTTTACAGATACATTTTTATGCGCGAATGTTGGCATTATCGACCGGAAGAGCGGCCAACCTTCAGCGATATCGTTCAACATCTGGACCGATTGGTGAGCATAACGTCTAACGAGGAATACCTCGACCTGGGATTGCCCCTGCTTGAAACACCACCCTCGAGTGACGACGATGAGGACGAATCCGATGAGAATGAAGACGACGATGATGAAGTAGATGGAGGACGCCGGTGCGAACGGGTACGGATGTATCCTTTCAAACATCACCATCACATCAACCACACTACCGAAAGTACTTTTTAAGGATCTGTTACATGCAATCCTCTCCCATGCAATAATAAAAAGAAACTTCCCGAAAGAAAAGCGGATAAGCCTATGAACGAATGCTCTCAAACTTTGAGGCTCAATCCTTTTTATGTAAATACAATCAAAACCATCAAACTTACTCATCGAAACTAAATTGTATTATAGAAATTCAGCGCAAAAGAAGGTCACCGGAATGATTGTGTGAGACAGCGAGTGTGAACCTTCCAAAACAAGGTTTTTAGTTGATAGGAAAAAGCACAAGACTGTATTTATTAGAAAGAAGAAAACAAAATATTCACCGTATTCCGCACGGTATAAACTGTCCCGCGTTGACAAGTGCTCAACCATACGGGAACAACTAGTCAGGGAGCCCTGCCACGTGAACGTCTCAAAAAAGCCATATATCGAAACTGAATGTGTCCATATAAAAACCATTTTATTCATTCTCAAAATTCTGGATGCAGACATTGTGTAAATATGTACAACTTAGCAGATTGAACCGTATTCAATGAAAGCAGCTTGAATGTTTCATTCTAAGAACCTATTTCTAACAGAGAACCAAAGCGTATTTTAAAAGTTAACACAGGACCGTTTTGCAATAAAGTTAATTTAATACACTAAAAGAACTTTTACTATGCGAGCAATGAAAATCTTCGTACTATACGTTAGATACATGTTAGGTGGATAGAAATACATGTCAAAGATTTGCAGTGGCAATATTCGTAAAATAAACATATTTGTTTAAATAAGATTAAAAAAAAACTTAAACCAAACAGGCGAAGGAGTCCGAATATGTATGTTTGTATTATATTGGAAGCAGAACGAATGACTACTTCAGTATTGGAAAGCAAATCTATGAACTGTGTCGAAAATTTAATTCAAACTATCGGAATCTACTTTGTTGGGAATTCCTCAACTACGTGAAAGGATGTATCTATATGTCAAGAAAAGATTGAATAGAACAAAAAAACTCGAATTGATAACCGATGTACTAATTACAAGTTACGAGAAAAGCCAACAAGTCAAAAGGCTTCAATGAATGTAAACATGCATACATTACATGAATAAAACAGTACAAATGAAATATGTCTAATATTAGGGTTTTTTTTAACGATGACGGGAGAATTTTTTTCTATGAGCCACTAAAGAATTTTATCAATCTTTATAGGGGAGAGTGGAGATACTTTATCCCCTTTTCTTATTTTCGCCTTATCTTTTTAGAAAAAAATTGAAACTCGCACCCTTTTACATTTTCTGACAGCATCGAACTTCAAGCTTCTATGCTCCAAAAATTAGAACGATACTTGAAACCGTAGATAAACTAGAAGCATTTTCGTGGGAGTAAAAAAAATGATATATTTTTTAAGTTAAGGGAGACTTGATCCTCTATTGAAAGAGACTTGAAACTTCATTCAGAAAGCTCTAATCCTTGGAAAAAATCAAACAAAACCCCAAGATAGAATGCCAATTGACTGTTTTGGTCATGTTTGTTTTCATTCCTCAATTTATAACTGTCAGAAGAAGAAAATTCTATAACTTTGTCTCAACCCTTAAGACATTGCATGCTTAAAGGCGCTATTTTCTATAATTAAGGGAGAATCAATTATTTTAGCCTTTTTCTTCAGATAGTTGTTGGATAAATATTAGTTATTGGTTAAATATTAGAAATCTTGTAATCAGCAGTGATCACGATCCATTCAGAAGAAGAATATACCGTTTTGAACTCTAGGGATCAAATATACCCATAATCAACATTAAAAAAAAACTTTTTCTAAAAAAAGTTGAGAGTTTTCCATTGCTTTGGAAATATGATATTGCGAAGTTCAAGTTATACTCGAACGATGTATATATTGGAATAAATATTTTTGTTGTAATTTTTCCATGTAAGGAACATTTTAAAGTGATGAAAAAAGATCTTCAAGTAACATTTTCTGAAATTTTTTAAACAAAGTTCAATAACTCAAACAATTAATTTGTTTAATTTTTTTGAGCTTTAAGCATTGTTGTTTTGCTCCATTTGGCACATTTTTCTAGAACATATGATCTTTGTAAGACATTCCAGTTACGAGATATAGCTAAGTAATCATGTATCCTCATTCTCCCCTACATATTTACTTGTAATCAATCCAATAAATGTGAAAAAGATACGATTCCGACAATAACAGATGTTTAAAGCGACTTTCTGGGAATTTTCTATTTTCAACTACGATGTCGAGTTGATGTGCATTTTTTTCAATTGCAAATTTCTCGTAAACTAGCTGGCTCTTGACGAAAAACTCTACATTGAAACAATCCTTACATTCGAAACAACCAGTTAGGAAAAGAAACAGCGGTTAAAAATTAAAAAAAAATAGTTTATTTACAAAAAAAAAATACAATTTTATCTAAAACCCCTACCTGGGGTAAGTGTAGAGGGCTTTATACTTGATGTTTACACAGCAAATTTTTGTCCCGCTGACTTTCCAGAAAAATTTTAAGCAATTTGAATTGTTGAGATCGATCTGCAAACTAAATTGCTGGAAATCCAGCAATCACAGCAGCAATCTCAATTGCTGGAAATTAGCATTTTATATTTGATTATTTATAAATTCAGCTTTTTGTTAACTCAACAGTGAAAAAAAGTTTTGCTAACGGAAAGTAACAGCAAATTTTCGCCAATTTGTGCTCCGAAATTTTGTGTGCCGTGGGAAAAAATCTAACAAAATTTTGCTAGTTTCCAGCAGTTCAAACATAAAGGGTGATACGGTCAAAATTTGGTCAATATCAACTTGACGTTTTTCTTTCAATTTTGCATTTAAAAAACCGGAACATCACCGCCAACTCAACACTACCACCGTCGTAGAAGGAGTTAAAAAGTACTCTCCTTCAGCCTCATTTCGAGTGACCTTTGCGGGTACCGCCCTCCCTCACTACGTCTTGATTGACGGAGTTTTGAGGCTTCCTGTGCGGCTCTTCGTGCCTCGCCCAATGGAATGCAAAAATTGCATTAAATTGGGGCATACAGCTTCACATTGCTGTAACAAGAAGCGTTGCCCCAAATGCGGGGAGGTTCATGGGGACGGAGCGTGCTCAGCAATAGAACAAAAATGTGTCTATTGCGGGGGCTCACCCATGAAATCTCCCTGTGCGAGGCATTTAAGAGCCGCTGGGATAGTCAAAAGCGCTCTTTGAAGGAACGGTCAAAACGTTCCATGCCGCCATACTAAAGGGCGCGGCGCCGCCGATCCAACCTCAGTCCTCAAACATCTACTCAGTGCTGCCAGTTGACAACGAGGATACAACAGATGAGGAGAATCCATTTATTTTCGTAGCAAACTCACGAAAGCGTGCTAAAACGAATATCAAGACCCCCAGGATTCCGAATAAAATCCCAACGGTCAGCCCTACAACCAACATCACCAAGAAAGCGATTGCTACAGAAAAGAAGAAACAAATTCCTCCTGGATTCACCGCGACCTTTTCACCACAGAATAAATCAACAGCAGCGGGGACCTCAAACGCCCCCATTACTGATGCAGTTTGCCCAGAATCAACTCCTCAAGCGGGACTTTTTAAGTTTTCTGACATCCTCGATGGATTTTTTTCGTTTTTCAACGTATCTGAATCTATAAAAAGAATTTTTAGTGTAATGCTTCCTATTGTAAAGACACTTTTGAAGCAATTGATGCAAACTTGGCCCCTTCTTTCAGTGTTTATCTCTCTCGATGGGTAATTTACGCCCAGAGGTCGGAGATATCACTGTTATACAGTGGAATTGTCGTAGTTTAATCCCTAAATTGGATCCGTTCAAATTCCTTCTTTATGAAACTAGTTGCGATATTTTTGCCCTTTCTGAAACATGGCTTTCTTCTCAATCAAACATCTCATTCCACGATTTTAATATTATCCGTTTGGATCGCAACGATTCTTATGGAGGGGTGCTTTTGGGGATCAATAAGCGCCACTCCTTCTATAGAATCCACCTCCCTTTATCAGGAGGAATTGAAGCTGTTGCATGTCATACAACTATAAGAGGTAAGGACTTATGCGTTGTCAGTTTGTACTGGCCTCATAGAGTTGCAGTGGATCGAAATCACCTAGAGGATCTGTGCTCAGTACTTCCTGAGCCAAGGTTGATCCTGGGTGACTTCAATTCACATGGAACTGTCTGGGGAGAACAATTTGACGATAGTCGTTCTATTCTTATTTATGACATTTGTGATAGTTTCAATTTAACAATTTTGAACACGGGTGAAAAAACACGGGTACCTAAACCTCCTGCAAGACAAAGTGCAATTGACCTCTCACTCTGCTCAAACTCACTATCATTGGATTGCCAGTGGAAGGTAATCTCTGATCCCAATGGTAGTGATCACTTACCAATCAAAATAACAATCACCAATGGGGCCAGCACTTCAAATTCAACATATATGACATATGACCTTACAAGACACATCGATTGGAAAAAGTATTCGGACAAAATAACAGATGCCATTGATTCTATGAATGTTCTACCTCCTTTGGAGGAGTACCACTTTCTTTCACGTTTGATCCTTGAAAGTGCACTTTGTGCTCAAACAAAACCCATCCCAGATTCATCTGTTCTTCGAAGGACCCCAAATCCATGGTGGGACCAGCAGTGTTCCAAGCTCTATAAGGACAAATCAAAAGCATTCAAAGATTTTCGAAAACATGGAACCCTCGTCCTTTTTGAATCATATGTTTCCCTTGAAAATCAGTTCAAAAAATTGATCAAAGGGAAGAAAAAGGCATATTGGAGAAATTTCGTGGGTGGTTTATCACGGGAAACATCCTTGAGTACTTTATGGAAAGTTGCACGAAGCATGCGTAATCGATCATCTACAAATGAAAGTGAAGAATATACACATAGATGGATATTCAACTTCGCACGGAAAGTCTGTTTAGATTCTACACCTGTGCAAAAAATAATCCGGAACGTGCCTCCTGATAGGTGTGGTCTGGATTCCAGCTTTTCGATGGTCGAATTTTCACTTGCCCTCCTCTCTTGTAACAATTCAGCTCCGGGAATTGATAAAATCAAATTTAACTTGTTGAAGAACCTTCCGGACGCCGCAAAATTTCGCTTGTTAAATTTGTTTAATCAATTTTTGGAGAACAACATTGTTCCTCAAGAGTGGAGACAAGTGAGAGTTATCGCTATCCAAAAGCCCGGAAAACCAGCGTCCGATGCGAATTCGTACCGTCCAATAGCGATGTTGTCTTGTATACGCAAATTGATGGAGAAAATGATTTTGTTTCGTTTGGACAAATGGGTAGAAACAAATGGTCTCCTTTCAGATACTCAATTTGGGTTTCGAAGGGGCAAAGGAACAAACGATTGTCTTGCTTTGCTGTCTTCAGAGATACAAATGGCGTACGCAAAACGTGAGCAAATGGCTTCAGTGTTTCTAGACATAAAGAGAGCTTTTGATGCAGTCTCAATAGAGGTATTGTCAGACAAGTTGCACTCCCGGGGTCTGCCTCTTTTATTGAACAACATCTTATACAGCTTGCTTTGTGAGAAACATCTGAACTTTGCTCACGGAGATATTGCAGTTAGAAGAACCTCTTACATGGGCCTCCCCCAGGGTTCATGTTTGAGTCCACTTTTGTACAACTTTTACGTAAGTGACATCGACAGTTGTCTCTCTGAAGGCTGCACTTTAAGACAACTTGCAGATGATGGCGTAGTATCTGTAACAGGTGATACTGAGTCACATCTGCACAGACCTTTACAAGATACTTTAAACAGATTGTCTTCCTGGGCTTTGGGGCTTGGGATCGAGTTCTCTCCAGAGAAAACTGAGTTGGTGGTTTTTTCTAAAAAGCATAGACCAGCTCAACCACAGCTCCAACTTCTTGGCAGAACGATCACTCAATCGAGGTGTTTTAAGTACCTTGGGGTTTGGTTTGATTCCAAATGTACCTGGAGAGCACACATTGAGTATCTGAAAGGAAAATGCCAACAAAGAATCAATTTTCTCCGACCAATCACTGGCACCTGGTGGGGAGCCCATCCGGAAGATCTTTTAAAATTGTATCGAACAACTATTCTTTCAGTGATGGAATATGGTAGCTTTTGTTTCCAGTCGGCTGCCAAAACTCACCTCATCAAACTCGAGCGTATCCAATACCGTTGTCTTCGCATCGCTTTGGGCTGTATGTCCACAACGCACAACATGAGTCTTGAAGTTTTGGCAGGAATATTTCCTTTGAAAGATCGATACAATCTACTATCACTTCGGTTCCTCATCAGGTGTGAGGTCATGAACCCATTGGTGATCGTTAATTTTGAAAGGTTACTAGAGCAAAATCTTCATATCAGATTTATGTCTATATACCATGTCCTCATGTCAATGCAGGTAAACCCTTCTTCGTACTCTTCAACTCGTGTTTTCATCCCAGACTACGATAATTCTTCTGTCCAGTTTGATTTGTCTATGCAGCAGGAAATTCGTGGAATCCCGGATTCGCATCGCCCACTTCAGATTCCAAGAATTTTCGAAGCTAAATATAGACACGTCGATGCTGACAAAATGTACTTTACCGATGGGTCTCTAATTGAGGAATCAACGGGATTTGGAGTTTTCAACGAAACAACTAGCGCCTCTTATAACCTCCAGTCACCATGCTCTGTATATATAGCAGAGTTAGCTGCTATTCACTGGGCCTTGGACAGCATCGCCTCACGGCCTGTTGGGCACTACTACATTGTAACGGATAGCCTAAGCTCAGTTGACGCAATACGCTCAATACGACCGGGAAAGCACTCGCCGTTCTTCCTAGAGAAGATACGGGATATTTTGAGTGCTTTAACAAGACGTCGCTTTTCCATCACCTTTGTTTGGGTTCCCTCGCATTGCTCGATAGTGGGCAATGAGAAGGCAGACTCTGGCTCTGGCAAAGGTGGGGGCGACGGAAGGCGACACGTATCCACGTGAAATCGTCTTCAACGAGTTCTACTTCTTGGTACGAGGGAACTCTCTTGTCAACTGGCAGCGCAAATGGAACGAGGATGACAAGGGTCGGTGGCTCCACTCGATTATCCCAAAGGTAAGCCTTAAACCATGGTTCAATAGATTGAACTTGAGTCGGGATTTTATTCGTATATTTTCCCGTCTCATGTCTGTAGAGAATATTGATAGATAAATAATAAAATAAATAAATTGTGTGAATTGATGTAGATATAGTTTACTAACAGTATTCTGTTAGAATTAATTCAACCGTCATGACTAACATCACACCATCGTGTATTGGGATTCCGTTCATAATCGAAAATGTCAAAAAATATCAGAGAGAAACTTTCGAATTCGCTCTACTACTGGACCGACAAGAGGGAGAGAACGAGAATATTCGAAAAGTTTGATCGAGGACATTCTGTATGGCAGTTTAAAGAGAGAGCTTTGTAGAGACGAACGTAATTAATTAATGTCGGTGATAAGCAAAATTAAAACGCCCGTGAAACGAAAAAAATGCATAAATTCCGAAAATAAACGACCAGTCACGATAATGTCCAATCATTGTTCCTTAGACGCGGACTCTATCGTTTTGACATTGCTGGTAGCAATTTGTGTAGTTGCGGCCAAGGTTACCATGACATCGAGCATATTGTTTGGTCGTGTGAGGTCCATTTTGTCGCCAGAACGAATTTAATAGACTCCCTTAGGGCCCGAGGAAAACCACCTAATGTTCCAGTTAGAGATGTACTAGCTGTGCTAGATTTGGACTACATGTTCGAAATCTACCTTTTTCTAAAAGCTATCGATCTTCGTCTATAATTTCTTTTTTATTTTCATATTTCCCTTTCTATCTTCCTTTCTCCTCTCACAAAGTCTTAAGTTAAGAAAACAAATGTAAACAACAAAATCGATTTTGGCTCCTTAAAGCCTAAAGGTATGAGCCGTTTCAAATAAAGAATTGTTAAAAAAAAAAAAATCTCCGAAAAGTCTGCGGATCTGGATTGCATTAAAAAAGGGAACATTTTTCTATGTGGGTGGATTATTTCCGCTGCCAACTTTCAGTTTTTCGTTTCCCATTCCATAAAATTGTTATTCAATTAAAAAAAAAATATGGGAAAAAGCCATAAAGGCAAGTCTACGCCAACAATTTCCAATACCTAATCTTTCCTAAGCTTATTTATTTATTGATTGTTTTTTTAAAGGGATATTAACTCCACAGGAAGCATCTGTCCCAGGAAATCTTATTTATATCGTTTGTCCAGTCTCTTAAGTAAGTGCTCTCACGTTGCTATAAAATTTATGGAAACGGCTAGATAGTATCTCAGAACTCATACCCCCGCAGTAAAAACGTCACCGTCACTCAGCTCATCGTCTTCTGGCCTGGCTGACTGGGCTTGACAAAATCGCACCAGCTTGCGGTGTACATTCAAGATGGCGGGTAAGTGAAAAGCAGTGTTCTGATCAAGTTGCTTTCAAATTTGGCTCAAACTATCGGTAAAGCAATTCTAATCATATCGAATTTTCCCCAGAACTGTTCGCCAAGTACACCTGTACCAATTGCCAGGAAGATATTCCCGGGATTCGTGTTCACTGCGCCGTTTGCACCGATTTCGAGCTATGTCTAGCGGTGAGTAACTTTTGCTTTGTGAATATTGCGGACATTTTTCTGGTTGGGCAGGCGGGACCCATAGCTGTGATGACGTCATTAAGGGGAATAATTTTGCTAGTGAGTGTCGGTCGACTTTCCCGTTATGCTTTTGAGCGAACAATAACAGCTGAGCGAAGAAGGGCTACACTGAACAAAAGGAATAGTTAGAAAGCAGAAAGATGGATACATGGACTTCAAAGGGCTTAAAGAGGAGAAAAATCCCGAACTGACATCCCGCATGGAGCAGTATTATACAATGACTATTCTCATTATCTTTTTCCCGAGACACACAAAAGATTACATCTATAGTTTTGGATTATTAATGTAAGATAAGGCTTATCATTTTTTCATGAAATGGTATCGTTTGGACGCACTTTACGATACAGGGAACGGGTCGTTAAGTAGAGTAACCATTCATTTTTTTTGCCTTTTTTTCTCGTTCTAAAACGAGTCGATCATACGTGTTATCTTTATCTAATGATCCAATCATAAAATAATGACGATACCGCATATCGTGAACTTAACACGCAGCGAAAAGATTTTTTATTTCAAAGGAAAGTGCCACGAAAACAAAGGATTTTTTCCTTTGATTTTGGGATAAATAAAAAATACTTTGATTCAAACACATTTTCCTTTGCTTCAAAGAAATGCGTTTTTTGACATGAATCGTTTTCTTTGATTCAAAAGACACATTCTTCGAAACAAAGTCGTTTTCGTTTCATTTCATGGCATTTTCTTTCATTTTAAAGTCGTTTTGATTTTAATTTGAAAGGATTCTTTCTTTGATTCCATTAGCGTGGTCCTAAAAAACTCTAGTACTTCCAGATTTCTTACGTTAGAAAATTAAAACAAATTCTTGATGTTTTTCATTTTATTGAACCATGTATGTTTAAATGTTTTACATTTCAATTACCTTCGTTTATATCACTGTTTGAAGGTTAAAATTCATTGACCATTCGTTATGTCTTGAACTTGATTCCAAATTTCGTCTCACAGAACAACATTTTCAGATGTTTCAGCCTATCTGTAAATAGGAAGTAAAAGAAAACCTAATTAGAGCACAGCACTCTATTAAGGGGGAAAACAATACTTACTGGTAGATTTGAACGATGTCCGTTGGCGGACAGTTCCATTCGAACAACTGATGAATGGTTTCAGCGCCAGACCTTGAGTCTCCTTTGACCTGATCGGAACCAATGGCACACGCTTAGCCGGAGTACCGGAATGCCAGTGCTTTCACCTCTTTAAATTGGTTGCCCTAAAAAAATTGTTACGTTGACGGTTTAATTGAAATTTAATTGATATTGAAAGACCTACCTGGAGTCCACTATCATTTGTCCCCTCGAAGCTGTCGAAAGTTCCCAACGCCGGATCGTCCCATCTTAGCCTTCCGGTGGTGTGTGACGGTTCATAGGTGGTTTGGTTCTGGCGGGTTTTTTCTCATGTTTGTTCCGCCGACGTCGTGGATGATAGACCACCTTTCACCAAACAAAATCCAATCCATTTGTGTTGACCGTGGCAGCGGCAGCTGACCATTCACTTCAAAAGACCGATTTTAAAACACTTTGCCACAAAACATCATTTTTGTACCCAATTTAAAACGAATGAGAAAAGGAATAAGAATAACATCTATGACTACTTGAGAATGAAAAAATACTTTGTTTCAAAGGAAAATTAATCTATATCAAAGAATTAATCACATTGATTCTGAGTCGAAAAAAATATTCTTTGAATTAAAATTAAATATTTTGATTTAAAGATTTGGGACATTGTTTTAAATAAAAATAAATTCGGTTCAATATATAATTTACTTGAATCAAAATAAATTGGTTTTGTTTTAATGTTCACAAGGTTTTTGAATCAAAGATGTATTTTTTTTATCTCAATGGTACTACTTTTCGCTGCGTGAAAATTACAATATTCAAAATCATACTAGGGTTTTGGTTATTCTTTCTAATTGAAGTAAAATTTTTGGATTAAAAAAACATTATTTTACACATTATTTTTTATTTGAAACATTTTGTAGCGAACAAGATTTCCAATTTCGCTATTTTCAAAATAACTTTTCAATAGCACTTTCACAAAATAATCATCCGCACGTTCGTCGGTGGTTCTATCTCGAAGCTTCCGGCGAAACACAATTTTTACACAAATACTGAGTTTGGCCACGGCCGTGCGATCCAAATATTGTTTGACGCTATGGCTGTTCCGCGGCTTCGCTTATCGGACGATGGAATGCCAAATGTCGCCAAGTTTCCATTTTCCTCCGGTGACTTTCCGCGGCTTCCAATTGCCTGAGAGTCCCTGGAAGATCATTGTTTTGGAAGAAGCATAAATTTTGCTCGTAAGTAATTAACGGATATTTAAGGTTACTCACCATTTCCGGCGAAGCTGGCACCGTCGCCTATTGATCCGACTTTCTCCATTTCCAGCTTCACGAGATTGACCCGAATTCAGCCAGGAGATTTTTTCACGAATTTATAATCACGTGTGTTGACGTGACAGCAGAGAACTTGGGGCGTGTTGCAAAAAACCTCAATTGGTTTTAAGGACCGTTAATTGTATCTTCCAGGGATAGTTTTTTATCA
Organism: Uranotaenia lowii; assembly: GCF_029784155.1. Lineage (NCBI taxonomy): Eukaryota > Metazoa > Arthropoda > Insecta > Diptera > Culicidae > Uranotaenia > Uranotaenia lowii. The sequence continues at coordinate 123,247,431 of NC_073691.1, forward strand.
TTCCAGCGCGTTGCTAAATTTATCGATTCGGTATTTAGAAGATTTTTTGAATCTTCCAGAAATAGTTTTTTTTCATTTTAGCAGAGACACTTTAAACCATGATACCCCGAATAGCAGGAACCATGGTATTACATTCATGTTCCAATGAATTCGAAGGTGAACATGTATTTCATGGTAAAAAGTACATCCTATAGCTTTTAGTACAAAAATTTACACATCATCAATTTTTCGTGTACGCGGTTTTGACAGCCGGCGCAACTTTGTTTTGCTCAAGCAATTTTCGATCGGCATATTCGGCATCAACAATTTTCGATGGGTTTTCGGCAAAAATATTCAACCATCTAGTGTTGATATGATCAAAACGGTAAGTTGTATCGAAGCTTGGTAGAAAAAATCATTTTTAATTTATTTTTTTTCTCAATTTCAGCGTCATAATTCCTTCACACAAGGCTGAAGAAGTGGAAATAAGTCTCTTAGCCGGAATCGCGTAATGCGAGTTTCAAAGCATTCCAGCTGATGATCGACGGAAAGATGGCACCATTCTCGTGTAGTGTTAAGTGTTAGTATTAAGTGTTTTAATTGTGTAAATTAAAATTTGTTTGATTCAGAAATAAATAAAGAAAACCAAACACGACAATTTTTTTTTGTAAAATCACGAAATAACATTGAATTTAATCTTCCTTAAAATCATGAAAACTCGTTGAAAAACATTGAATTTCACAGTTTCCTTGAGCAAATTTGGAAGCTGTAATAACCATCCATTTTATAGTTTTGTGTTCTGAAATGTATGGAAAAAAGTTGATTTTTTCATGGTTAAGTTGCTTAACAACCCCCTTTTTTCATGGTAATTTTGGTCTAAACCGTAAATTTCACTGTCGAAAACGATGAACTTGACAGTACATTCAACGTTTCTTGTATCATGTTATTCATAGTGTCAACCATAAAATCCATGGTGATGTGAAAATGAAATTCATGGTTTTTTCACAATGTTTTTCTATTCGGGACGATATGCACGTTACCATTAATGTTATCAGAAGAGAATAATACGGATGATTCAACGTATAGTATTTACGTATGCGGGATTTCAGTACTAAACTGACGTTTTGGTACCAAAATGCCATTATGAAATCAAAGGGGAACTGATGTTCTGGTTCCAAAAAGTCAGTACGGTCCGTTAGTATGTGATTTGACAGTTGCTTCAGTCCTTTGATGTACTTCTATGCTATTTTCTTTTGAACTCACATTAAATCCTTCTTCCATCCGTTTACATTATACAAAAATTACCAACGAATTAACTAACATTACCAACAATTACCGGGAGTGGCCGGGATACCTGTAATTAATATGATTTTTTTTTCTCAGAAAATCAGTAAAAACTATTAAAAGTTAATAAATTATCAAAGTTTTTTTTACGTTTGAAATGTTATCAATAAAGAAGGTCAATGAAAATAGGTCCCAAGAATGCGACGGATAATTAATTTGACTTAATTATGACGCTTTTTTTTTATTTTTGATGAAATAAAAAAAAAAAATTAAGAATTTAATCTCCGTTAGTAATGTTTGTTCATGAGTTTATCGGCCTTATCGGTGAAATGTGAAATGATGTTCTTTCTTTTAAGTAAGAACATCTAAGAGAATTCTATTTCATTTAGATACATTTTCATCACATTTCACATTTTTATTCGGTTCGGATCAACTATTAAGAAGTGGAAGATGCAGATAGAGTTACAGCTACCACCACACAATAGTAGGCCAAGTCTGGTTCGCCCCACAAGCGGAAACTAGCAGTGCGAACGAATAGAAAGATATGTGAGCGTTCAGAAAAGTTTGTCTTAAAACAGAACGGATCCATCAATGGATTGCTTCATCAGTTTGTTATCATCGCGTTCGATTCAACCCGGGTTTGGTTGATTTTTTTCATTTCTCAAAACTTTCTTACCATCTAGAATGAAGTAAATCCTAATGTAGCTTAATAAAATAAAAAATATGTCGTAGACTTTCAATTACAATTAATGCGCTGTATTTTTTCTTCAGTGTTTTGCGGCCGGTGCTGAGATCGGTCCCCATCGCAATGACCATTCCTATCAATTTATGGATTCCGGCATTCTGTCCATCTACCGCGGCAAGGGTGGATGGTCCGCTCGGGAAGAGCTGCACCTGTTGGATTCGATCGAGCAGTACGGTTTTGGCAACTGGGAGGACATCAGCAAACACATCGAAACTCGCACCCCAGACGAGGCGAAGGATGAGTACGTTTCGAAATTTCTCAACGGTACGGTTGGGCGTCACACGTGGACCTCGGGCTACGATCAGCGACCGCACCTGGTTGATCACACATCTGACGATACCGGGCCACTGAGCCAATTACTCGTTCAGAAGCTTCCGCCTATGGATTGTTCTAACGAAGAGTCGACTGCCCTGGGATACATGCCACACCGGGATGACTTTGAGCGGGAGTATGACCCTACTGCTGAGCAGCTCGTTTCGTCATTGTCTCTTTCGCCAGATGACGAGGATGTCGACTTGCTGTTGAAATTGGCTCAAGTCGACATCTACACCAGAAGACTGAGAGAACGTTGTCGGCGAAAGCGTGTGGTCCGGGACTACCAGTTGGTGTCCAATTTCTTCCGAGGCAATGCCAAACGAGCTCAGATGACTAGGGATCAACGTGAGTTCCGCGAACGGTTACGAACCTTCTCACAGTTCTACACATCGTTGGAATTTGAGCGGCTTATCGCATCACTTGAACGTGAACGAGGCCTCCGAATTCGACTTTCGGAGCTCAATCGATACCGCTGGAACGGTCTTCAGCGAATGGACGAATGTGTCCACTTTGAACAACATGCCGCCGCGGCACAGCATCGTAACACTGGTCCCTACGGACATGGTCGTACGGTAAGTAGCTTCAATAAGCAATTGTTCCTCTCGAAGAATGGATTCCGATCCTATTCTTCGAGATGAACATTCTCAATTATACATGAGAGCTATTTTGTTTGATAGTAAATTAGAATAAAATAATAAAGTATTGTCTCTTTTTTCCTTTTCCTTTTCCATGCACTTTGTTTGCCTCGAATCGATCTGATTTGAACGATTGTTGTTTGAAATAAACGCATAAATAGCTTACATGTATAATTGGTCCCAACGGTCAATCGATTCCTGGCTGTATTAGACAAATTTTAACAGGACAACCGAAACAAAAGCGGCTCGTACGAGATAAGCAAGGGACCGTCAGCGTTGTCGAACTCTCACCAGATGGGAAGAAAAGGGTAATTATGTTTTACGTTAAGACAAATCTAATGTTACCTATCTAACGATCAGGTTCTACTCAAATTGCAGCACAACCGAAAGCGACGCCCGAAGTTTAAGTTCCATCGGCCAAAGGCACACGCACCACACCGACGACCGGGTCTTCTCCGACGGCTCATACAGCAGCAAAAACTTCTCGGATAGCTTACGGGGAACGGATCCGTTGAAGCAGAATCTCCATCAGCACCACCACCACGGCGCTCACGCGGATCCACGTCATCATCAGCAAATGCAGCAGCCCGGCGCACAGCTGCTCACATCAAACGAACTGCAACTGTGCAACTCCCTGCAAATGCCAATAACCCGGTACCTTAGCCTCAAGACGGTTCTGCTTGGGCGGCCTTCGTTCGACCAAGGAATCTCGACCGTTGCAGAGGATATGGTCAAAAAGTATCTAATCAAGTCCGGGTGGCTGCAGACAAGTCCCCAAAACTAAAGATCAAGTTGGTGCGCAGGAAGCAGCAGACACTTTAGGTACCCTTTAATTGTTGTGTGTAGAAAACTAGATTATGATAACTAGCGGCGATCTCAAATCGATAATTTGCTAAATTTTCAACTTGATAAATAATGAAAAGGTGTAATCTGCCTATTCGGTTTAAGCAATAAACCGATAATTCTTTGAAGCAAATTGTAACATCTGCAACGCCGTTGTCTATAAAACATCAGATATCAATTCAATTGAAGAACCTTTTTATTCAGGCATCCCGCTTAAAATCCAAAAAAAAAAATTAAAAAATTCAGGCATCCCGTTAACTGAATTTTCCTAAGGCATTTAGTGATAAATGATTAGTAACACTAATAAACTGATATCATTCTTATCAGCCATTCTCGTTTTAGAGCCCTTGGAACGTCGTTGAATGTTGTAGGTACCGTTAGGTTATAAATATCTTCTTGGGCTACAACAATTTGAGAAGAGTAAATCGCGGTAAAAATGGCACAACAATAAAATCGTGCAGACTACACAAATTTAGAGCAGTTGTCATACGTTGGCGATCATTCAAAAATTCTCCTCTGTGTTTAATCGGTTTATTAGTGTTAGCAGTATGTTCACAAATGAGTAGTTTGTAAATAGTTAATTCAATAAATTATCAGTAAATTTTACCGTAATAAATAAATACAGATCATCAAAATAAACCTAGCCTTTGTTTATTTATTCGAATGCCAATTATTTAATTTCTCGTGCCAGTAGTTCGTCAAAATAAGGTTTCTTTAGAATTTAAAACACGTATTCTCAATACCGATTACTAAACTTGAATTTTCAAACCCATTTGATATGTTAATTCATAAAAGATGGACATACAACAGGAATTTCACAAGGAAGTATATAAGATAGAATAGCTGTTTTATTGAATTTATATTCTATGATAACAGTTGCATCTTCTCTTCAGTTTATTTCAATTTTCGGACTGTTGATTTTACCAACATCATGTTTATATTAAAAGAAAAATAGTACATACGGTTCCGTTCCTAGGATCAACTCATTTTCTGTACGGTATATATGAAGCAATTAATCTAATCCGAACTGAATGTTTATAGGTTCACATGTTTCAATTGCACTTCCAGGAATCAGAGGTTACAAACTTAACTCTAAATAGTTTATTAACGGGATGTTCAACAAAATCGCCCTAACAAAAGCTGAATGAAAAGAAAGCCTGCTTACAAATGGAATAAAGTTTATGTTTTAGTTGTGAACCACATGAAAAAAAAAACATTAAACTTGAATGCATTTTTCTCAAAACGGCTTGTATTCGCCCTTTTCAAAAATCGATACCAAAGTGTAGTCGAATAGTCGAATATTTAGGTTTCTAGTTCAAATTTCAATCCTGGTATTACTCTAGATGTCGTGGTAGAAATTCAACACTTGAAGAAACTTGATTTCAAAGTTGGATGTAGGTAGCTAAAATTTTAAATTGTTACAATAAAGAAGAAGGATTCAAAACCTAATCCATAGGTTAATTCGTATTCCACGGAAAAATAAACTGTGGAACAGTTTCAATCAACGAGAAATTAATATGAATTGAACATTCAGCTTCGGTGAATAGCTCAATTAAAAATAAATCAACGTTTAAAGACCAATTACTAGAAGTCTGTCTTGGTGATATCTGTTATGAAGTGTATATGTACTTTGCTTTTCAGCATCTCCAGCTATTTTCACTTGCTCTTCAACACGTTCATAATCACCTCATCGACGGTTTGATTGTTCAGCAACACTTTAACGTGATCGTCCTCCATGGTGAGGGAGAACAAAATTTTCGTATTTTCCCGCAAACGGGTGCCGGCATCACCGGCTTCGGCCGCCCCAGCCGGTTTGTGGCCACAGCGTACGATGATGTTGCTCAGCAGCTGCTCGACCGGTGCGTTGGGCCAGCCAAATTCGGACAGCGTTTCCTCGTCTATCAGCACCTGCAACAGCTCCCCCACCTTCTCTTTCAGCATGCTATCGTTCAGGAAGATGGGCATACCGTCGTCCGGTTCTTCCACCTTGATTCGGGAAACAGGCGGTTGTATTTCCACATCTTTAGCAGCCGTTGATTTGTCACGTTTCCGCTTCTTTTTCGTTTCAACCGGTGGAATGTCGACTTCTGCCTGCGAAGGACTAGGCAGGCTTACGACAATAAGGCTTTCTGGTTCTTTTGTGACTGGTGGTTCTGGGGAAATTGTTTTTGTGGAGACTGATTTGTGAGGATTTGTTTTTGTGGAGGCTGGTTTCGGTGTAGTTGTTTTTGTAGAAGTTGGTTTTGGGACAGTTGCTTTTTTGGAAGCGGGTTTCGGGGCTGTTACTTTTGTAGAAGTTAGTTTCGGGGCATTTTCTATTGTGGAAACTGGTTTTGGTGGAGTTGCTTTGGGAGCAGGTTTTGCAGAAATAGATTTTACTGGAGCAACCTTCGGGGGTACAGTTGGTAAAGTTGGCAAAGGTTTTGGCTTTGGCTGTACTGGCGATGGTTGAGATTTAGTTACTCCAGAGCTGGCAGCAACAGCTAACGTTTTTGTTGAAGTCGGTTTTTTCAACGCTGTTTTTTTGACAACTGCAATGCTTTCTGGGGTCTTGAATACTGGAGATGTTTGGGACGTCGTTTGCTGTTTCAGTGGCGAGGTCTTTTTAGCTACTTCTCGTTGTCTGTGTCGAGGTTCGATTTCAGACGAAACAATTTCCACTACATCAACAGTTTTGATCTCATTGCTGTGTTCCTTTTTCAAAGAAACCGTTTCCGAGCTAAGCTTCACGATCTGGATGTCCTCCAGCGGTGTTATCTCGTAGACTTCACCCTCAAACTCAACCTCGTCGGTTTTTTCCGTAGCGATCGATATAGTATCCTCTGCGTCCATTTTCTGGAGCAATTCATTACTACGGACGAAGGTCAAGTTAATATATAAAGTGATAAATAAATTAAACTGAACTTACGGATGCTTGGACCTCATGTGTCTGGTTAAAAGATCTTTGCGCAGGAAAGTCTTGTTGCAAATGCCACATAGTACCGGATTAGATATGTGTGTTTTCATGTGGGTCCTCAACGATCCCCTAGTTTGGAATCGTTTGTCGCAAATATCGCAAAGAAAAGCTATCGAAAAACGTAAAACCACAATATAGGATTAATAACTCAAATATCGATCTGAATGCAGGAAAGGAAGTTGAGATTGAAATTAAGTCTAAACTTGCCGTAAAACGCCGATTAAATGGCATAA
>NC_073691.1:123254920-123281408 GCF_029784155.1 Uranotaenia lowii
TGCGGGGGAGGTCCACTATCACTGTCCACATCGTTGCTGCTGGGTTGCTGCGGACGGAATGCAAAATATGGATCCCGGTCTCCATAGATTCGGGCTTGGACTCCCCCCATCGTCAGGACCGCCATCAGCAACATGCCGGCGAAGGCAACCATTCCAACAACTTTCAACATCTTAATCCACGAGTGCTCGACGACAACGGCAACAAACGTTGGGTTTGACTCGATGTCCAATCGACTGTAGCAGGGGGTTTTGTCTAGCGATTTCACGGCACTCACTGGCTGGAACGTAAAAATAAGTGTCATTTCAAGTGGCATGTGCTTCTTGCGAAGAGCTTGGAAAGCTATGATAGTAACAGCACCATTTGGTGAATCTCAGATATTTTTTAGCTTATTTTCAAGTGTCCGCGACATAAGTATGTATGTAATCTCGCACCTATCTGCGATAAGGAATGGTTTAGATTCAACATTTTAAGGGTTTCTAACCTACTTAGCAACAGTGCGTAATAGTTATGTGTTTAATATGATTAGTCATGAACAGCAAAGGAAAAGCCTCTAATTGAAACACATTTGTTAAGTTGTGTGTGAATGTTAACCTTCCAAAGCTGTTCGGGTCAATATGACCCGAAGCGTACATCAAATCATCATCATAGCTCTTCGAATAAAAATCGTGAAAATTTAATTCTTAAAACCATCCTGGGGAATCACTATTTGTAGTACCAGGCAACTTCTTGTGACCACCGGAAGTGCATTCCCCTGGCCGGAAATATTGATTGATTTTGATGCTTTTCAATGAATTGATAAGATTATTTATTTAAGTTTCTCAGTAGGTATATTAAAATACAAGTGGTGAACATGGGCAAAATATACCGTAAGTTAAGCTCTAGAAAGCACCCCTATTGCGCGCAATGGGGGCGCTAGCCGTGTGAGGGGCGCGCTAAATTGATTGCTACAAATTTTCGAATCACTACACGAAAAGTATATCAATCGAAACAACAGATTCTATGAATCTCTAGATTTAAAAAGTGGCATAATTAAGTTAAAATTTCAAAATAATCACGATGACAAAATCTCGTGAACCTACAACATAAGAATAAATTCAAAAAAGATTAAAAAAAAGTTGAATATTTTATAACAACATAAAGTCTGTTTCACATAGTATCTGGTCGCATCTTTCCATTTACTGCAGCGCCGAATTGTCACATCGCGAATCTATTGACAGTGTTTTGAACCGGATGGTTTATTTACTTAGTGGTGAAAATTTCATCAAGATTGAAGCAGTCAGTCAAAAGTTATCGACGATGGAACACGAATGGCGAGAGAAAATTCTACACACTCACGTAGGCAAACCGACGTGATCAGGGGTAAAGATCGCGAAATTCCTGAAATATCCAAAATCGACTGTAAATTCGGTGCTGCAACGTTACCGGGAGACCCTTACGGTGGATCGAGCAGAACAAACGAGGCGTAAATATGACCGGAAGCTGCGAGCGAAGGTAATTCGATCAGTTCACAATAATCCTGGAATCTCCTTGCGTGATTTGGCGAAAAAGTTCAAGACGAACCACAGTACAGCTCGACGAATTTGTTTGCGAGAAGGCTTGTGGTCGTATCATGCAAGCAAACACCCCAACAGGACGCTGAAACAAAACCTGGTTGCCAAAACCAGGGCAAGGAAGTTGTACTAGAAAGTGTTAACCAAGTACAACGGATGTATTTTGATGGACGACGAAACTTACGTCAAAATGGGTTTTGGACAAATACCCGTTAACAAATTTTACCTTGCGAAGCATTAAGGGAATGTTGCGGGTAGATTCAAGTTTGTTTTCGCAGATAAATTTGCTCGTAAGTTGATGATTTGGCAAGGGATCTGTAGTTGTGGGAAGAAGACTAAGATTTTCATCACTGGGGACACAATGAATGGAAATGTTTACAAAGAAGAATGTCTCCAGAAGAGGGTTTTGTCATTTATTCGGTCCCACAAAGGTCCGATGAAGTTCTGGCCGGACCTGCACACTAAAAACGCCAATTTTCCCCTCGGGATAATGACCCTCCGAACCACAGGGAAATTACTGTTTTATACGAAATTCGAAAGGGGATCCTCCCGAATCTCGACACGCTTCACTTCTTCTGAAATCTGGGAAGACATTTCATCGAATGCACGGGTACTCGAACAATCGTCCTGTATCACGGAGGAACCTCAGCTGTCAACCATTTTCTGTCGCGCTTTTTATAGTTTATCCTTTTCCGTCTTGTGCGTATGTCACGTCTAGTTTCCGCTTGTGCGGTAGATTGAAAGTCGTTAAGCAGGAAAGCGGGAGTTGATAAAAACCTGGCGGGAGAAGGCGTTTGCTTCAAAGGATCTATCAACGGTGTTCGAATGAAGTTCTCGCAGGTCGAGGATGGCCGTCGCGTCGCAGCATTCAAAACATACAAGAACCGCTGAAATCAGTAGCATTATCCAGGTGCTGAAGAAGGTATTTTTTTTAAATAATGCATAACGAACTGAAAAATAACATTCCCATCTTTTTTTTCAGGCAAAATATCGAGAGATAAGAACAGTAATTAGGACCAGCAGTATTTTTTTTTATAATACCCTGTTCATCTTATTAATAAATGTGTTTTTCATTAAAAAAAAAAGTGTTACTTCTTCAAAATAAATCCTCAAATCCAATAAAACTATCAAAGGAAACAATCTCGAGCCTACAGGAGAATTATGAAACGTCCCTGCACACCACAGGAGAAAACTGTTTCGAAGCTACAGGTGATTTTGACAGTTGTTTTCCTGTAGAGTTTTTCTGTCCTGAGATCGTCCTGTAATTTTCAGCTGTTGAAAATACAGGACAAAATCGTCCCGACCACAGGAGAAAAGATTAAGTGTGTGGCAAGCTGCCACTACAGCCGGGATGTCGTTAAGTGGTATAAGGAGAACAAGATTGATTTTGTTGAAAAAAGTATCAATCCACCAAACTGTCCGGATTTTCGTCCCATCGAGAAATATTAGGCAATAATTAAGGGCAAACTGAAGAAATGTGTCAGAACCATGAAAAACCCCGCTCAAATGGAAAAGTGGTGGAACAAGATGGCGAATGAGGTTACCAGCAGTACTGTGCAGAAAATGATGGGTGTGTCGTATCTTTACTAAGATTTTCTATTGTCAGCAAGTTGTTCCTTGCCACAATACTACTTCTGACAACAATCGATGATAGAATGCCGTTCTTACCTCTGCTGTTCATTTACTCAACCAATCTATTATTGTTCTCTCTTTCACTCATTTTGGTTTCGATGACAACAGAGTGAATCAACTAGATTCTCGTGGGTCCCGTAACTCACACTCAATTTCAACGGTCATTAGGCGATGCATACACTGAATCGAATTCATCTGTTTTTATTTATTCAATTTATCGAAATAATTATCAAATCTCTAATATCTGCCTTATCCACCACAGGGTGGTATCACAAAAAAAGTTCGAAAATTCATCCGAAAAGCTGACGAATGATTTTTATGTTTTTTTTTCCTTAAAGTGCAATAAAAACCCTACAAAATGACATTTTTACTTTTGTTGTACGTTATTACTTTGCGGAGAAATGATCTATTTTATCCGACCAGATTCTAAGTGAAACAGACTTTACTGAAGATCTGGGATTTTTGTAAAACCAAGTAAACGAGAAAAAACTTAAATTTGAGTTTAGACTACCGTTTCATTGGTAAATGAGATACAGCGGTGCAAATCCAAAATTGGATGCCTCTTTTGAAGTTGGTTTTTTTTCTCCCGGAAGTTCAGGAACAGCTTGCAAAATTTCCTTTGTTTGTGTTTTTCCCCATATACGTACATTTTGGCATTTTACATTTTTTAAATAACTGTTAAATAATTTTGTCATTTTTTTTATATGCTTGATGATATGGACTGAAGATAAGGACTTCCGTCAGCAGAAATGAAGCCCGGTGGGTTTCGAAATTTGAATCTGACGTGATGTGGACTTACACCAGCTACTAAATAGAAAAGTTAAAGATTTGACGCGATTAGGACTTCCGTCAGTTGAATGCTATTGAAACAATTTGGCGAGATGTGGACTTCCGCCTAGTGAGTTAAGTAGTTTGCGAATAACTTCCGAGATGAGAACTTCCGTCAGATGAAGATATTGTAGCAATTTGGTTAGATGTGGACTTCCGACTGTCACGTTAGGAATATTAAAAATAGATTAACACTTCCGTCTGCTAGATTAGCGATGCCATACGCACTTTTTTAAGAATACATTTACTCTTTTTCGATCGCAAAATGGGCGTACTCTTCTTTTTGTGATTTTTTTCCGAATGTAGAAAGATATTTGAAAAAAACTACGTATTTCTTCCATTTTATGAAGTTGTTTCACACCTTATGCAAAAACTACGAAAGAAATACAGCTTACAACAAATTACTCCAACATCTTGTTTTAATAAACATGCATTTTTAGTCGTTATAAAAAGCGGACGCGATAAGTGCCATTGAATATGCACACAGTTATCAATATGACTTTAATTTAGATTCAGGTATACCTGAGTAGGAAATTTTGCAGAAAAATAAAAAATGTGGCAATCAAATATGAACGGCAGGCATATATAAATCCTTTCTGTCGTGACCAGCAAAAGCTAGTCTGAATATTGCCGAACTACATGAGCAGAGCAGTTGTTTACAAAATTAATCAGAATACGCAAGCACCAACACCAACAGGTTAAACGAACCAACAACAAAACATAGCAATAATGGAACTGCCCGACATATAGCGAATTACTAATCGCCAACTATGACCTGCTCAAATTGCAAATAATTTCAAATGGTAATCCTGCAATTTTGGTATCATTTACATTTACGTTTAAGATACAAATCTTTTTCACAACATAATCTAAATTGATACATGAAGCGAGAACTAAGCCAAGGAACATTTTTGGATGCATACACGAAGGAGGGCTACCTGAACAAAAAGATAACAACCCTATATCTTATCCTCGGCTGCTCTCAGCTTTATTTTAACTTTTTTGCGAACTTATGTCAGATAATTTTGCTCTAAATAAAGCGTACTCACTTATTCGAAGTATTCCCACTTCCTATTTTCTTTGTGTTCAGACGAAATCACCTTTATCACTGCAAAAAATGCAACGCACTTATAGAGACCCAACTTGTTATTCCTGGACCAGCACGAATATGTCTCAGGTTTAGTTAAGACCGAAGCAGACTGCGCTTATGAATGAGTCGGACCAGCTGATTTTAATTGATAATAGCTGGCTGAGCGGCTGAGCCCGAGAAACCAAGTGGAACTCTCGCAAGAGAGCTAGCGTATGGGATTGGTGAGCCGCAATCAGCTCACAAGCTAACTTAAACACGCAGAAAAATCTATCAGTAAAATTACGTGTCTTCATAGAACAACAAATATGGTTGTTTGGTTCTGACCCGAAAATTCGATCAGGCCAACCAGAAAATTATCCGTTGCCACGAAATAGATTTTTGCTAGTATATCTATGGATGAAATCCAATAGGATGGCTGTTTTAAGTTTAAAAAAAAAACTTTAAAAAAAAATTAACTCATGTTCTTCCCGAAAGTAGAATATTTTAGATTCAGAGTATAAAGAAGAATGAAGCAGGTACAATTTTTTGTTATTTCTTATTTGAGATTAAAAAACATTGTCGGTACAGAAATAAATCGCAAATATATTCAATGACTAACTTTGGTTGCTGCTGCTGTTTCAACTTATCTACTTTTTTTTACTTTGATTTAGAACCTTATTTCTTTTTTTTAATATGTCTTTATTTGTACCAATTCATCATTACATTTATATTACATTATTACATCAAATTAGGTGTTCAGCTCAATAATGAACTGTTCAGAGCCCTATAGTTATCTCGATACTAAAAAAATATTAATAAGACTTAAATTTGCTGAGCGCAATCAAGTATTTTAATGTTCACACTTAATCTTTTCTCCTGTGGTCGGAACGATTTCGTCCTGTATTTTCAACAGCTGAAATTACAGGACGATTTCGGGACAGAAAAAAAGCTCAGGAAAACAACTGTCAAATTACCCTGTAGCTTGGAGACGATTTTTCCCTGTAAATTTCAAGTAGTTTTGAAATTCTCCTGTGGATTCGAGACGCGTTCATTCCGAGCTTGTAGGAAGTTCTGTAATCGTTTTTTGCACTCTCCCTTTCTCTTAAATCCATCCCGATTTTTATCCTATTAAATAAAAAAAAACATTTTTTTTTTTGTATTTCCGAAGTGAATTGTATATTTTAGAATATAAATCATTTTAAATAAACACTATATGGGGTAACTGGAATCACTGAACTTAACAGAATTAACATAGACAATTGGTCGTAGCTAGAACAGTGGTGAAGTGGGTTTATCGATCGCGCTTACCAATAGATTATCTGAGTGGTGATATTCAATTAATGATGACCGCTCTATTGATTAGCGATAACCCGTTGTTGATTGGAAATTTGATCCTGCTCCTCGAAGATCTTGTTCCCAGCATGCTGTTACCATCTTACGGTGAAAAAAGCCCCGGTGGTGTTTCATCCCTGGTTCCCGGCCCAGTGGTGGCAAACTGTTGACAAAGTTCTTCCTGACCTTCTGAGACCAATCAGAATCGGTCATATCAACGAATCTAAACAGGAAAAAACAATTCAAGTTTGAGTTCATTTGTTGTTTTCATGTTCTTTGTCAAACTTGAAATGAGAAATTTGAATAGTTACCTCCTGCTCTCGTATGAAATGGTGAAAGATTGTTCGACCAAAATTACAGCATAACGAAGCTCTGCATGGACCTCACTGCTGAGGTCGCCGCTTGCTGTTTGCTCTTGTTGCATTTTCACGTCCTGTTTAATGATCTGCTGCTAGGGCGTGCCTGTTGTTGATTTGATGGGGCTGCTGGGTCACTTCCAAATATTCATCGGATACTTAAGCGATTTTTATTTTACGTAAACAGCAACAAATACTTTTAAATAATCAGGACTTAACGTTCAACAATAAATGACGCTGTTGGATCCATTAACAGCAACGAACGGCTACCGGAAGGAAAAATAATGAACTGAACTCTTTCGCGTGTTTTTATTTTTTGCACTGGCGAGAAAGCAACAAGAAATCCGGTTGTTTTTGCAACAGGATAGGAAGGGATAGGAAATATGACAAGAAATGTGTCTACAGCGATTCAAGAGAACACTGTCCCGAATTCACGGGGTTGGTTAGAATTCCTGTGCTCTCGTAGCAAGTTTGTCTCGGATTTCAGGAGAGTTGAAGCGTCCCGAGATTCGAGTGAGTTCTCATTCGAACTTCGTTTGAATTGAGCTGTGTTCCTGTGATACGGAGAATCATGGTCCCGAGCGGGATAAATGCAATCTTCAATATCAACTTGACGTATTTCTTTCAATTTTGCATTTAAAAAACCTGAACACCCCTCATTTTGAAGGTGTGTGTGTGTAGAATGTTGCTCCTATTTTGATTTTGGAATTCACTCTTCAGTTGTCAAAATGCCGTCCAAGAAAGAAGAGCAGCGTATCAAAATTTTGCTCGCGCATCGCAAAAATCTGAGCTACTCGCACGCAAAGCTGACAAAATCGCTAAAAGTTGCCAAATCAACCGTTACAAATGTAATTAAAGTGTTTGGGGAACGTTTGTCGACAGCCAGGAAGTCTGGATCGGGGGGTAATCGAAAACCGGAAGCCGCTGAGACGAAAAGAGAGTTGCCGGTAGTTTCAAGCGAAACCTTAACCTCTCTCTCCGAGATGCCGCAAATAAGCTGGGTGTATCGTCTACAACCGTGCATCGAGCCAAAAAACGAGCCGGACTATGGACTTGCAAGAAGGTAGTGACTCCAAATCGCGATGATAAACAAAATACGACGGCCAAAGCGCGATCCCGGAGGCTGTACTCGACGATGCTGACGAAGTTTGACTGCGTGGTAATGGACGACGAAACCTACGTCAAAGCCGACTACAAGCAGCATCCGGGACAGGAGTTCTATACGGCAAAAGGAAGGGGAAAGGTAGCAGATTTTTTCAAGCACATGAAACTGTCAAAGTTCGCGAAGAAATATCTGGTTTGGCGAGCCATCTGTAGCTGTGGCTTGAAAAGCAGCATTTTCATAGCTTCCGGGACCGTCAACCACGAAATTTACGTGAAGGAGTGTTTGAATAAACGTCTGGTGCCTTTCCTGAAGAAACAGGGTTGTTCCGTACTGTTTTGGCTGGATTTGGCATCTTGCCGTCCAATTAAGAAATACTGGGCTGTTGTCAAGCGGAACCTAAAGAAGACCAAAACAAACGGCTAAGGACGAGCAGCAGTTCAAGGAAAACTGGCTTTCTGCGGCGAAGAAGGTGGACAAGGTGGCTGTACAAAATCTGATGGCAGGGGTTAAGCGTAAGACCCGGCAATTCGGATTTGGAAAAGCGGAAGCCTTACTGAATATTTTTCCTGAATTTTACACTAATTAAACTTGAAATAGAAATTTAATTTGATTTTAAAAAAAACGATTTCACCGATTTACACGCGTTTTCCCTTGACCAAATTTTGACCGTATCACCCTTTAATGTCAAAAATTTTTTAAACCTAAGCTAAAACTAAAAACTATCTTAAAATTTAACTAATTATAAAGAGGACGTATCTCTACGATGGAAGACTGCATCGATTTGCCTCTGAAGTTAGAGATGATTTTGTTGGCCATCTGTTCGATAGACTCAATGCCCGCTATCCGATGAAGATCTTCTGTGCTGTGCCCAGATGGAAGCCGCAAAATCATTTTCAGAACCTTGTTCTGAATCCTCTGGCTTTTTTCCTCGTCGCGCTGCAGCTAGATCAAATCGAAACTGCATACATTATCGCTGGTCGAAACACCTGTTTGTAAATGAGCAACTTATCCCTCAGGTACAGTCTGGATTTCCTGTTGATGAGAGAATAAAGAGATTTAGTGTATTTATTACATTTTTTTTTGCAATGGCATGAAAACTAAGAAAATGACTCAAATTACTTGCAAAGGTCTTGAAGGCACAGATGTTTTAATACTGAACATCCGATGAAGCCTTTCATGTCAGTTCTTTGTTGACAAATCAGAAGGAAACATTTTTTTCGAAAAAACTAGAGGGAAGTTTTCTATGGAAGAACAGCAAAATTTACGAGACATGGATATTGCTCGAGGAAGACCTGTGTACACTCGGAGTATTCGAGCAACAAGTGTTAAGAACCATCTTTGGCGACGTGGACCACGAGCTCGCGCGACTTCGCGATGGTTTATTCGAAATCAACACTCCAAGCAACTCAACGAAAGTTATTTGGGGAAGTTTGGTCCAGGAAATTACAAGTTACTACTGTTTAAGTTTGACCTTAAGCCATTTCAACCTTAAGCCATTAAGTGATTTACAAACACGGAGTGGAAAATTTTGAAAATTCTAAAGAACTTCAACTACGAAAAGTTCAAAGTTTCTAAGGAAATTCCAGCGTTTTAAGCCTGGGTAGGGGGGGGGGGGGCGGGGGGGGTAGGAGAGGGATAGGGTCACATTGAACTTGGTTGTTCTTTGAAGAGATCTAATTTACTTAAGGATAAGATGGCTAGCATCTTACAAATGCTAAAACCACCGACCCACAGAAAGTGTACTATGTATACCGTGACCGGGATTCGATCTCATGACCTCTGACTTGAACGCTGTCCTCTATACCACGGCCGGTGGCTTTATTACTTTTGTGATTTTGTTTTTTTTTTGTCTTTTGTGTATATGACACTTCCCTAAAGATGTCAATTAAAAGTTTCCATTGGGAAAAACCGAAAAAAGCCGTAAATTGTGTGTTGTGTTCCTATTTTCGTATTTAGAATCCTGTATCCAGTTCAGGATTGTTGATTTTCTGTTCCAATAATCATAAGAAATTAGAAATTAAAAGCTGCTTTGAAATCCTGGTTCAAATTTGGTTTTGCATTTCATATCATATTTTAATCAAGTTATTCGAGATCATATGCGTTTTCAATATAATAGCGCCAGCACTAAATTTTACTTCAGAAGACCGGACTTCCGACTTCCGAAGGACTTCCGATAAAGAAAAGTGAAGTACTAGATTGTCGGAAATCTGTGTTTTGTTGCCAGTTCACCAGCGACGTTTCTAAAAAAAATATTTAAATCCACAAGAACACACATGTGAATTTTAATAAAAAATTTTGAAACGTTGCTAGTGAACTGGCAACAAAACACAGACTTCCGACAATCTAGTACTTCACTTTTCTTTGTCGGAAATTTTTCGGAAGTCGGAAGTCCGGACTTCCGAAGTAAAATTTAGTGCTGGCGCGTTAATAAAAGTTTTCATATTAAATCGTAGTTCTAGAAAATTGGTCCTGAATTCATCGATGGTGAAAATCTTTGAACTTGTTTATAACTTGTTTTTGAAGTTGATTTGAGCATAAAATAAGCTTTTTTAGGAGAGTCTTCCATTTCTTAAAAAAAACTTATTTTATACTCAAATCAAACAAGCCCA
Organism: Uranotaenia lowii; assembly: GCF_029784155.1. Classification (NCBI taxonomy): domain Eukaryota; kingdom Metazoa; phylum Arthropoda; class Insecta; order Diptera; family Culicidae; genus Uranotaenia; species Uranotaenia lowii. Next base: position 123,265,403 of record NC_073691.1, read on the forward strand.
ATCTTCCAAACTGTAAATTCAAAAATTTCAAAGCCATGATGCAAAAATCCAAATTTTCAAAAAAAAAATAAGAGATAAAAATCATTACATTTTCGAATCAAATTTGGTTGATGCAAACTTCAACCAAATTAATGATTTTAGTTTGAAATTTGTGTTTAAAAAACTGCAATAAACACATTGCAGACCAAACACGAGATTTTACGTTTTTTTCGCTTGCCGCTAGTATGCTCCATTGAAAAGGATAATTCAAATGTTATGAATCTAATTGTGATATCTCATTCTACAAAATTTAAAACAATACTTCCCGTTACTCAAATATATTAATATTAGCAGAGTTTTATCCATTGGTTTCTGAAATACAAATGCCAAATTTTGGTGTCCTTAAGGGGGGGGTAGGGTCTAACGGGTATAAAAAAAACACCATTTTCACGATTTTTTTCTAGAGCTATCGTTCAAACAAATGTATTCAAATTTTTTGCATTATACAAAGCTTTGTTAAAAGAACATTTAGTAATTTTTTCGTAGAAAAATATTGAAAAATGAGCCGGTGACGGAGCATTTTCGAGGATGCCTTTTAGAAAACAGGATTTGCGGTGGACACTGTATCTCAGCACAGAATCATCTGAAGTCAAAAAATCAGAGCAAAATATTTTTAATAGATGTTTTTCTGGACCCCAACGTTTTTACTTAACTTAAAAATATTTTTATGAAATTTTTGTGACTGTTTGAAGTAAAAACTACGATTTTTCACTTAAAAATCCGCCATTTTTCACCTCTAAAATCTCCCCAAAGTAAAAAAATCAAAAAAGAAAAACGTTGGGGTCTGGTATTTTATATATAGAAACTATGTTCCAAATTTGAAAAGAATCGGATAAGTAGTTTTCAAATGACGATGTCCACGGACTTTAAAAATGTGCTTTCGAGAAAAACGCGTTTGAAGTTTCTGTTCTTGCTTTCTTGCAGTACTAGATAGGAGGAGATTAAAACCTATAACTTCTACAGTTTTGCTTCAATTGACTTGAAAATTTGACACAACATTCTTGAAATCTTTTACAATAAGAAAATAGAAAAATAAAAAAATCGATTTTTTGAAAGTGTTAGACCCTACCCCCCCCTTAAGGGGGGAGTAGGGTCTAACACTTTAAAAAAATCGATTTTTTATTTTCTTATTGTAAATCATTTCAAGAATGTTGTGTCAAATTTTCAAATTAATCGAAGCAAAACTGTAGAAATTATAGGCCTTTATCTCCTCTTATCTAATACTGCAAGACAGAGAGAGCAGAAACTTCAAACGCGTTTTTCTCGAAAGCACATTTTTAAAGTCCGTTGACATCGTCATTTGAACACTACTTCATCGATTCTTTTCAAATTTGGATTCTACATATAAAATACTAAACCCAAACAATTTTCTTTTTTTGTTTTTTCACTTTGGGGAGATTTTACAGATAAAAAATGGCGAATTTTTTCGTGAAAATCGTAGTTTTTACTTCAAACAGCCACAAAAATTTCATTAATTTTTTTTAAGTTAAATAAAATCGTTGAAGTCCAGAAAAAATATCTATTAAAAATATTTTGCTCTGATTGTTTGACTTCAGATGATTCTGTGCTGAGATACAGTGTCCACCGCAAATCCTGTTTTCTAAAAGGCATTCTCGAAAGTGCTCCGTCACCGACTTATTTTTCAATATTTTTCTACGAAAAAATTACTAAATGTTCTTTAAACAATGCTTTGTATAATGCATAAAATTTGAATACATTTGTTTGAACGGTAGCTCTAAAAAAAATTCGTGAAAATGGTGTTTTTTTTTACCCGTTAGACCCTACTCCCCCCTTAATTTGTTAACAATGTTTAACAATACACCGAGAAAATATAGAACTTTATGCTATTTTCTTAGGTGAAGGTCAGGTACATGTTTGTTTAACAGCATATATTGTTCAAATAAATTCTATAATGAAAATTCTGTTGATGATTTAATTAAACAACATTTGGATTTTAAGCATAAAATAAAAAAACTCAAACTCTACTTTTTATTTCGGTAGCAAATTTTGAATAGGGCGAATGCGCCAAATGTAAGCAAACTGAGTTATAAGCTGGGTGAAAAAGTATGTTCGAAGACCTACATTTTGATTGTACAAATTTATCTAAATCATATTTGATTTTTTCAGAAATAAAGTTAACAACATAATATTTTTGCTGGGAGCTTATGGAGCTGTCGAACTTTGAACGCGTTTTTCTCGAAACAGCTATGTTGGCGCATTCGCCGTATTCAAAATTCGATACCGATTTGTGATTTTCAGCTGAATGTCTTGACAAACTTATTTTGATTAAAAATATGACATCTGGAAATTGAATTGACAAGCAATCTGAATCTGAATTCTGAACCTGGATTCAAAAATTGCGCTTTGAATTTGTATCCGAATTTCTATACGATTTCTGAAATGTACAAAAATAAATGATTTCCAAATTTTATTCCACATAAGAATTTTATGAGAGAAGTTTTAGAGACCTCACTCATGAATCTATTATTTAAGTTCTGTAGTTCAGGTTCATCTAAATTCACTGTTTAAACTATTTATTTTTAACCTGTATTGTGAATCCTAATTAAAATATGAATTTCAAATTATGTGAATCTGAGTTTCAATTTTGCATTGCCATTTCGAAGCTTTAAATGTTTAAATTTTGTGTAAGAAATTAGTTTAAGAACTTCGAATTTGAAAATAGAACAAAAAAAATATTTTTTAAATTCGGAAAACTACATTCAAAATATTGTAAAAGTATTTAAAAATGAATTATCATATAGTTACAATAGGGATACCATACGTACTCTTTTAAAAGTACAAGTACTCTTTTGCGATCGAAAAATGAGCGTACTCTTCTTTTTGTGAAATTTTACCAAATGTACTCTTTTTTTTGTTAAAAGATATTTGATCAGAAAAACCAACGAATTTCTTCCATTTTATGAAGTTGTTCCACATCTAATGCTAAAACAAAACTACGAAAGAAATACAGCTAACAATAAATTCTTTTATTATTTTTTTTTATAAACATGCAGTTTTAGTCGTTATAAATAATGAGCGCGATAAGCGCCTTTGAGTATGTAAGAAGCATTAAATATGCACAAAATTTAGGTAGGGGAGATGAGGGCATAACGAGCACCCGAGGCATAATGAGAACTACGCTTTTCTACGAAAGTGCGTATTTTCTTAAATAAATTTTCATGAGGATTTGTTTCGTACTTCCTATAGTATTAATTTTTCACAAAAAAAGGAATCTCCTTATCATCTTTACAGAGATATTTAAAAAAAACAAGCTTGGTTCTCCAGTTACGAAAATATTATAATTTTTGAGCACCACGAAATAAGCTCTTATGATCTTAAAATAACCTTGATCTATAATGTACGCACTGCAACATGATGTGCACATTGTTTCTCAATTTTTACCATCAAAAAATTTTTGATTTTTTACTTTTATCAATTTTAAAACACGTTTTTACTTAAATTTGTTGACTAGGGGCATATAGAGCACCATATTATAGAGGCATAATGAGCATTTTCTGCCGTAGAATCTAGCAGCGAATTAAAATTGATTTATAGCGCCAGACCTTGACTAGTTTTCATTCGACGATTTAGCCTATTGGTAAGGTGTCGGAGAGGTAATCAAAAGACTAGATAGAGTTAGATTTCTGTTCGAGGTGATTTTTTTCCATTCACAACTCATGATCGATTTTTTTATTGTTACATTATACGGCTAGTAGCATCATCCTCCGAACAAAGCACTTAATGTATGAGCGTGCGTGAATTGTTTGTATTCTACAAACAGACCTAGATTATTTTGTTATTGCTTTGTTTGATGAATCTACGACTTACCTGACTTCATCGAATTGAATTCGCTGCTAGATTCCCCGGCAAAAACGCACATCTTGCTCTGATTAATGGTGCTCATACTGCCTCAGGGGGGGTTCTCATTATGCCTCCACAGTGGCTGGTTTTCAGCTTTTGGCAAAATTTTTTAAAATGCATTTTTTAACGTTTTCATCTAGTTTTTCACGTTTCAGCCCGTTAGGGAATAGGCTTTTCAAGTGTCTGAACACGAAACAATAATGTAACCTCCATATTATAGCTATTTTCTATGGTTAAATAACCGTTTTCCTTAAGGTGGCCATTATGCCCCCATCTCCCCTAATGTTCAACAATACACGGAGAAAATATAAAATTTTATGCAATTTTTTTAGGTGAAGGTCAAGTACATGTTTGTTTAACAGCAAATATTGTTCAAATAAATTCTATAATGAAAATTCTGTTGATGATTTAATTAAATAAAATTTGGGTTTTTTGCATAAAATAAAAAAACTCAAATTCTACTTTTTATTAATTTGCGATTTTCAGCAGAATTGTCTTGACAAACTAATTTTGATTAAAATTGAAATTGAATTGACAAGCAATCTTAAGATCATGATCTCTTGAATTCCTCAACAATTTCTGTTGATTGTAAAATTTATTTACAAGCTAAATCTTTTTCTGAATTTTCAATCTGTATTCGGAATCTGAATTCTGAACCTGGATTCAAAAATTGCGCTTTGAATTTGTGTTCGAATTTCTATACGATTTCTGAAATGTACAAAAAAAACGATTTCCAAATCTTATTCCACATAAGAATTTTATGAGAGAAGTTCTAGAGCCCTCATTCATGAATCTATTATTTAAGTTCTGTAGTTCAGGTTTATCTAAATTCACTGTTTAAACTATTTATTTTTAACCTGTATTGTGAATCCTAATTAAAATATGAATTTCAAATGATGTAAATCTGAGTTTCAATTTTGGATTGCCATTTCGAAGATTTAAATGTTTAAATTTTTTGTAAGAAATTAGTTTAAGAACTTCGAATTTGAAAATAAAACCAAAAAAAATTTATTTTAAATTCGGAAAACTACATTCAAAATATTGTAAAAGTATTTAAAAATGAATTATCATATAGTTACAATAGGGATACCATACATACTCTTTTAAGAGTACAAGTACTCTTTTGCGATCGAAAAATGAGCGTACTCTTCTTTTTGTGAAATTTTACCAAATGTACTCTTTTTTTGTTGAAAGACATTTGATCAGAAAAACCAACGAATTTCTTCCATTTTATGAAGTTATTCCACATCTAATGTTAAAACAAAACTACGAAAGAAATACAGCTAACAATAATTTTTTTTTTATAAACATGCAGTTTTAGTCGTTATGAATAATGAGTGCGATAAGCGCCTTTGAGTATGTAAGAAGCATTGAATATGCACAAAATTTAGGTATAATACAAAAAATAGTTTATAGTTGTCATGTAGGTCACATAACCTCCAAAACATTAACAGTATTTGTTAAACCTGAAAAATATCTCGTTGCCATCTCAGGGAGCACGAAATATTACAGTAGAACCCCGCTTATCCAAGCTCCGGTTATCCGAGCCACCATTTTTTATCCAAAACCCATGTAAAAATGTGTTTTATTATCGTGATATATTCTTAAGCTAGAAATTTGATGTCTCTTGCAAGTTTAAAATCCAGAAACGTCGATTAAATAGAAAAATGAAATCCTTGTAAGAACCAAGCTATGCGCCTGGATGATATGCAAAACAAGAGCAAAAGAGTTAGTCAATGTATTTCGTTTAATCGGAGGTTTCACTAATCCGGGGTGTCGAATCCGCCAGTTCTTTTCTGTTCTCTTTTTTCCCACATGGACAACACACATCCGTATATACCAATAGTCGTAGAACAACTGAAGTGTTTGCTCCTGTTTGCGTCCTTTGGGATCTTTCTCACTCACTCACAATTTACACGATGAAACGCGAAACTCAATAACTCGTTATTTTGTGACCAATTTAACATTTTTATTTCATTGTCACATCCTTTTATTTATTTCATCTATCCTCTACACGGGGTGGTCCCTCTCCCGACTACCTCGGGTAAGTGGGGTTCTACTGAACATACTTTTGCATACCATCTTTAATATATGGACGTTTTTCCTGACATTTTGGATAAATGATCTCAATGTACTCTTTTTGGTGTCACGGGATATGTAAACCTAAGTTACAACAAACATAATTTGTTTAATTTTTTTTTTTTTTGTATTCGTGCATTGTTGGGAAAAAAATCATAGGTTAAAATCAGCCACCAATTTTCAGCCACTGTAATTTTGTCTAGTTTGTCATTTTTGTTTGTTTTGTGATTTTTGTAATTTTCGACGAAAATGACTAATTTTGTCAATTTTTCCATTTTTGTCAATTCGAGCGCGGCACAATTGGTTGCATTAATGTGTAGAACATTCAGCTTGCATCCGGAACCACAGCACATTCGACAATTTTAGCTTGCACCTTTGGCGCACGCAATGAAGCTATTTCCTTGGCATCTTTCTGAGTCTGCATTCAGGCGTAGCATATTTTGCATTAGGGGGCATTCATGTATTAAATACGTACCACTCCTAGGGGAGGAGTAAGCGGCGTTAAGAGTTGTGACATGGGGCAGGGGGAGGTATACTCATCGTTACGTAGCGATTTTATTCTTGGAAAAAAAAATTTGATCGTAGCTGTTTTAAAGTAATGCAATTTTTTCAGGGGAATAATGACCAAGTCAAAGTCTGCTAAATTTGTAAGCTTCATCATGATCAGTTCGTTTGTATTCTTTCCTCTTATAAAAATTCTGAGAGAGACTTCGTGATCTGTATATCCATGAAATAACTGTTGGAAAACCGAATATCATATCCCCAAGAACTCAATTTCACTTAGTGGTTTTTAAAAACGAAAGGTTTATTAATTCCGGCAAAAATTACTAAGTGAAGTATATTTTACATAACAAGCAAAATCAGGTAACCAAAGACCATCAACTAACAAGCACAGAGCAATTCGAAATAAGACAATCAAACAGTTTTAACAGAGAGTTATCATTATTTAGTACTAAGAAGCAATCTGAACAGATATTAACTTAATTTATTTTGTTGTATGTATTTTGAAGAACTTTAAATAATATTGTTTAAACTCTTTATTAACTTTATATAAAGATATTAATCACCGTAATGCATGTTTGTTATTCAATTTATCGGCTTTATCGGGAAAGTGTTGTCTTTTTTAGTAGGAACATCTTAAGATAATGAAATTTTATAGATGGATGGAAAGTTATTTAATAAATTTTACCCGCTCATTTTGATCTTTCATTTCTTCTTACTTTCTCCATCTATAAAAAAAAATCATTATCTTAAGATGTCCCTACTAAAAAGGACATCATTTTCACCGATAAGCCGATAAATTAAATAACAAACATGCATTACGGTGATTTATTTCTTTATAAAATTAATAAAGAGTTTAAACAATATTATTTAACGTTCTTCAAAATGTATACAACAACTTAAATTAAGTTAATATCGTTAATATCCATATCCATCTTTCCATATCAATGACCGGGAAAGTCGAGACAGTAGCTGAAGCATCAGCGACGATGTCTGAAAAACCATCCAAATTTAGTTCCTCTTCTTCAATCCATTTGCTATTAAAATCTTCTCCACAGGTTAGAATACCAAGTGTCTTGCCACAATTTCAGTGTGGCGAGCTTTCCTGTGTATTGCAGTGGAAGGCGAACTTTCTTAAGCCATAGACTATGCCACATTTGTACAAATGCGATGAAATTTGATGACATTCTGTCGCAGTGAACACGATTTGCATCGTGAATGGCACTGCTTGAATTAGCACGCAAACAGTTTGTGTAAAATCGGTCTGGATCGAAATATTTTGTTCAAACCACCGTCTGCGGCATGGTGTATGGTGCTGTTTGTACAAAATTCAGGCCATTTACTCAGCCCTAGCCGGGGTGGAGGTGGTTTTTTGTTGTTGCTGTTTTCGCCAGCCATCGTTTGTGTTCGCGCGAAATTTGTTTGAATCGTGTGTGGGCGAGCATAGATCAAACAATCGTTGTGGAATCATCAAATTTGCACACGCCATTTGTGTAGTCTATGGCCCGCTTTATGCTCATAAAATGTACCCAGAGTGATTACGTTATAGTACTATTATTCATTAAATGAATAATGCTGCAATTGAATTTAGGATAAAATTATTTGTTATTGTTCTGCTGTTTTCTTTTTTTAGTAATGATATGTGATGCCACGCTCAAGCTGACCCCCGCTCCCCCCATTTCACAAATTGTCACAATAATCGACCCCCCCCCCTCTAACGCGTGACATCATCAATGGACGATCCCTAAACGCAGAGTCAAAAATAGTTATGAAATAAATATCAAACGATTTGTATGGCATTTGAAAACAAAATTACAATTTATGGAAAATTGAGGGTCTTTATTGTTCTTATTGATAATCAGTCGTATTTTTTTTAATAAATAAAGTTAAACCGATAAAAATGTTCGGTTCAGATGATATTGAAAAGGTGTTTTTCCATTTAAACTATACCGATCGAACAAGATTCTGCTCGCCTCAGTGCATAAATTAAGGCGTCTCCAGCACCAGTATTTCGCCTTTATTTATGCATTTTGCAGAACTTGTGGTGTCCTGAACAGGCGGGTGACATCCTTATCCTTTGTCATTGATTTTGACAACCATCAAAATTACGGGCCCACGATTTTGTGGGCCCATGACAAACCTGACATTTTGCTGTCAAGGAACCGGATTAGATGTCAAATCCTAGAGAGAATTATGAATGATTGCACACTAACACAACAATCATTCTGGTTCCTCATTGGTTGAAATTTTGACTTTTTCAACTCTGTACTGCTTTGAGAGGAAAACACCATAAACGTTTCTCCCAATGGATAGAAAAAAAGAAAAAGATTCTTGTTTGCAAGAAGAACCAGATTGTCACCCCCCTGGTCCTGAATAATCCTGATTTTTTCTTCGTGTCCTAATTTTTGACAAAACCACCTGGCATCTCTGATAGCAGGGATGCTAGGTGGTTTTGTCAAAATTCAGGACACCATGAAGAAAAAAATCAGGATTTTTGAGGACACCGCTAATTGCGCTTAGATTGCATAAATAAAGGCGAACTACAGGTACTGTAGTCGCCTTAATTTATGCAACTAAGGTGAGAAGAATCTTGGCTAGTTTATATGGAAATATCATCTATATACATAGGGGATTATCATCGGTTAAACTATTTTATTACAGAGATTTTCGACATCCTGATAATATAACTATTTATTCAATTACAATTTAGATAATTTTTTGGAATCCGGACAATTCAGTACATTTTAAAGACCATTTTTCACACATCAGGATAATTATTCAGGACAGTTTTACGGCGTGTTCGTAAATTGATTTGTTCTATCGAAGTGATTTTTTCTATCGATGCTGGCGTTCGTAAATTAAACAAACTGTATGCAAAAGCATTGGAAGGTGATTTGACATCTACCAAACAAATCGATGCATCACCCAAACAAATCAGTTTACGAACACGCCGTTAAAAATCAGGACAGTCCCCCGAAAATCAGGACAAATCCTGAAAAATCAGTACACCTGGCATCTCTGCCGGACAACCCCATTTTTGTTTACCACACTTTTGTTGCTGTCAAAATTTCAAACCATCGGAAGCTGCGCGGTTGTGTCCTGGCGTTTCTCGCGCTGGATTTTCCGGATATCCTCAAGACTTGTCATTCTTTTCACGCGTAGGAAGCTGCTGAGCTCGCAAACTATCCTTGCATCGTATTGCTAACGAGTTGAACTTTGTGCTTGGATCCGGTAAACAATGTCCGACGGTCAGGAAAACGTCCCGGAAGGATGGGAGAAGCGTACCAGCCGATCGACAGGTTTGTTCTTGGGGCGTCGGTTTTTTGGTGCTGTGTTTTATTCGGGTTTTCTTTTATTTTGTTGTGATTATAGGAATGACCTACTATCTGAATATCTACACCAAGGAATCGCAGTGGGATCCGCCAACCAGCCCAGCCAGTCCCGGAGGAAATTCCGAGGTGCAGTGCGCCCATCTGTTGGTCAAACACAAGGATTCCCGCCGGCCGAGCTCCTGGAGGGAAGAGAACATCACCCGCAGCAAGAGCGAAGCTCTGCAGATTCTGGAGGACTACAAGAAACAGATCAAATCGGGTGAGGCGACTTTGCCGGAACTGGCGCAGCAATATTCGGACTGCAGTTCGGCTAAGCGGGGCGGAGATCTGGGAATGTTCAAGAAGGGCATGATGCAGAAGCCTTTCGAGGAAGCCGCATTTGCTTTAAAGGTAGGAGAGATGTCCGATGTCGTCGACACCGATTCTGGGGTACATTTGATTTTAAGATTAAAGTAGAATAGCGTTGGGCGCTTGTAACACTCATCGATTGAATAATTGAAAAAAAATATTAGAAGTTCAGCATTGTGTATTTCCTCATTTGTTAAATCTACAACTTATAAATCATAAATCGTACCGCGGTGACTGCTTTCTATAAGCTAAAGTTTGAGTTTTTCCAACAATAGTTTGGCCCCGGCGTGGGACTGCTTTTTTAAATCAGCCTTGACCGGTTTTAGCTTCTGTTTTAGCAGAACCTGTACAGATTCCGTTGAATGCTCAAAGCTCAGAAGCAGCAGGAAGCAGGGCCGGTTCTGAACAATCCATGTTTTTACCTGAAGAAAAGAAAAAAAGTACGATTAGAAAACTATCTAGTGAGAAACAATTCAATATTATTACAGATTCCTCCGGTAGACACTGTATCACAGCCTGGCCAAACTGAGATACTTGCTCGTCGTCGTGCCGATGTTCTGGGTCAAGTTTGATAATCTTTTTCAGCGCTATATGAAGGCCTGCGTGTTCGGTGCCGTTGATCAAGGGGTTGGCTGCCAAAATCTTTTCCTGTGACTTTTCCTGGAGAACAAAAAGAAATCATTCAATTAGTCTGACAGCGGTGACCAATGCAACAACTAACCTTTTCCTCTGCGAACGGGCTTTTCTTGATCTTTTTAATTTTTGCTGGGCCTTTTTTGCCGTCCTTCGAAGGCTGTTCCAGCTTTGCTGGTATCACAATCATCGGTTGGCCTTCGGCATTGACTTCGTTCTCGTGGATCTTCCAGTCCGGGTCGCACACTACCTGGGCTAACGCATCGTGAACTTTGCGCAGAGCATCGCCTTTCACTGCCGGGGGACAAAGCAAAAATAAGTTGTTAATTGATTGCGCATAGTGCGTGTAAGGATGCTTCCAATGTAGTTAACATCCCTTATGACCAGAGGTGCAGAAATGATTCTTTCGGTTCGGCTCAATTGATCTTATCTTCGGAAATGATTCTTTCTGTTCGGCTCAAGGGATTTTATCTTCGGACTTGCAAGTGATCGTAACTTCGAAGAATCGTTTGAATTTTTCGGAACGTGCCAGGGGACTGAGATAAACGCAGCCAATGATTGAATTTGTTATAATTTGTGGCAATTTATTAGAGAGAATTAGAAGGTTTAAGTTAAAATTAGAGAAACCGGTGCTATCTGGATATGTGTGAGTGCCATCGGAAAACAACTGCAACTTTAATGCAACCGACAGTGCAGGGGTGTCAAGTAGCATAACAAAGTAAAAGTAGTAACCCGGGGTAATGCACAATAGATCAACTAAATGGCCGCAATGAACTCTCTTTCTAGCAGGAAAAAGGAAAAAAAATGTGACCTTTCTGCCGCTTATAACAAATAACTTTTCTTCAGGCATCCCGTGAATGACAACGAAAGTCTCCCATTCATAGTGTATGAAAAATATAAATAGTGTAGAACAAACCATAGGATAAACAATCCCGAGAGTACTCACAATTTTTCACTATGGCCGCTGTCAGAAGTGCGGTGTGTCCTCCACGCAGCCAAAAAGCAGCATTTTTAGCCACAGCTTTGCAGAACGGTTCTACGGCGGCAGCAAAAATCTCCTTCCGGCGAATTTCTTTATCTTTTTTGCTGTACTGCAGATACCCGTCCAAAATGTCGATCTGAGTCGGATGTAGCAAGTCCCTGTCGGCTGGCGAAAAAACCCACCCGACCACTTTGCGGCCCCACTCTCCACTGGCCACGATGGTTTCGACGTTCTCCAGTATAACGGATACCAGCTGCTTGCCGAGTACTACCGTGTCATCGTAGCAGTTGAGGATGCACAGAATCAATCGGTGTCCGTGCTCGTGGACGCACAGTTTATCGACGTACTGTTTTAGGGCTTTTAAAGCCGCACGGCGATCTTTTACCACTGAATTGAGGAAGATGAAAATGGCTGCTGTGACTCCTTCCTTGGTACTTGAAATGGCAGCCAAATGGGGCAGATAAAGTTCAATGACTTCAGTCCTTTCAAGCTCTCCAGCTTCCTGCAGAAAGTCAGAAAGCAGAGCGTGCAGCAGCGAATTGTCCGCTAGCTGCTTGTTGGCTGCCTGCACCAGGTGTCCCTTGACGGTGGTCAAAACTGTTTTCTTCATGTAACCATTGGTAACCCAAGTGTCCTTCATGCAAGTCACGTTTTTGTCCTTGGAAAGTTGGTAAATTTCCGAATAGAAAGCCTGCCGCATGAAGGCCTTCTGCTCCGGACTGGCATGTTCGTTATAGACCGTATCAACAATGCTACCGGAAAACGTCTGGTTAGCCATTTTGACCACGTGCTTGATGATCTCGTCGACCACTTTCGTTAGGAGTGGTTTGGCGCCGTTTTTGAACAAGCATGTGACACAGTGATGGCCGTATTTGGACGTTGCAAGCTCGAAGATGTGCGGCAGCAGTTTTTCGGTGATTTGCTGCCGAACTTCATCGGAGGCGTTTTTGATCATACACTGAATGACGCGGGCCGTATCGTGGCTGCTGGCTATCCGGCTGTAAGTGTTCTCTTTGTTCAACATTTCGTGCAGGTCCGAAACCAGTTTCTCCTTATTGGTCGTTGATTTCCTAGAAGAAAGGGTAAAGATGGTAAACTTACATATCCGGTGTTTTGGGGATTTTTCAAATGTATTAGGATTATGAATTTAGAATTTCTTCAAATAATTCTTTACTAACTACTGAACCGATTTTTACATACTTAAAGCAAGCAGAAAAACACTTCACGTAATAGAACAAAATTAAATTTTTGAATATCGTTTCTGTAGTTGATAAGTTCGAGCTGTTTAAATTGCCTTTGAGTGTTGAATATGATTTAAACCATTTGTAACTTCAAGCAAAAGTATTTCGGTTTCAAAATGATGGATGCAATATGGAAAGGAGAGGATGTATAGGACTAACTTGACGACGTATTTTTAATTGTAATTGTGATTTTCATTTACGAAAACTTTAAAACTTACCTTTTAAGTGTTTCATACACTTTCTTGATTCCCACGCTCAGTTCGTACAGGTCCTTGCTCTTAGCCTTCCGACGCTGCTCCCGTAGTTCCTTCTGTTTGGCCTTCAGCCCATTCCAGTATTCCCGTTTGGATTCCGGCGTATTCTCCACAAATGGTTTCTTCTCGGCTCCAGCAGCGGAAGCGGTTCCTCGTTTGTCTTTGAATTTACCGGGTCCAAGCTTCTTCTGGAACTTACCGGGGTCCCCTCCTTTTGGGGTGAATTTTTTCCCGGTTGGTTTGCTCTCTTTGCCTTCGCCATTCGCTTTGGCGACGACTGCCGCGGGTTTAAGCTTTTTTGTGACGTTCTTTACCGAATCGGAATCCTCGGAAACGGGACGCTTCTTTGATTGGATCATATCGAAGGGAATTAGTTCACCGTGGAATCGGTTTTACAGGACCTGTTCTCTATTCCAAACGTGTCCGGAAAACGCTATTGAAACTGTCCGCACGCTCGTAGGCAAACCGAAATCAACAAAAACACGTTTTTCTCTGCCTGCGCGGCGGCCGGCGACTGACAGAAAGGATGAGAATGTGAGAGAACAAAACAAAAAGAGAAGCTGTGGTTATATCATATCGGAAGGGCATAGAAATTTAAAAGGTATATCTAGAGTTTGTTTTGATTAAGTCGTATCAGCACATAACGTGTTTCGAGAAAATCGATGTTGAAGTTTCGTAACACATTTTTTATTCTAGTATTTAAAGTATAGTTCAGAAAAATCTACAAATTTAGTATGCGAAACAAAATCAAGTGAGAAATATGCTACGGTATTCGTTATGAGCATCAGTTTAATTATTTGAGCAAACACCCGCATGAATCAGTATCATAAAACTACCGTTCCTGTAATCTTTTTCCCGAGACACCATCAAGATTACTCTAATAGTATTGGATTATAAATGAACGATTACATAAATAGTATTGGAATCGTTTGGACACACGTAACGATACAGTGAACGGGTCGTTAAGTAGAGTTATGATTAAATGAAGATTAATTTTTTTCGAACTATTCGATCATACGTGTTATCTTTTTTTAATGATCCACCTATAAAACGATGACGATACAGCATATCCTCATTCAACGATAAAAAGATTTATGGGTTTTTGTTAATTTTACATAATTTTAATTCGATTTTCGGAAACAAGGAAAAAGATTTTCTTCATTTCAATGCATTTATTTCATTTTAAATAAATGAGTAACATACTTTTCATCGTATCCTGATGGGCAGATATTTTCTGGATGTTGTTTGTAAGCGTATGCATTCATACCCATGGGTGTTGCTTGCATTGATCGTTTTTTCACCATCTCGAGGAAGTGGCCGCTTGATCGTTGGTACCATCATGTGGCTGCCGGTTTTTTTGCTGCTGCTGCTGCTGCTACGGTAGTGCTGCTTCCCGCTGCTTTCGGTAGTAGCGTTCTTCCTCCGAACCTAGAACAATGTGCGAAAACCCACTGAAATCTTTCGCGGAACAAAATGAATTTTATGTGATTTAAATTACCTCTACGCTTGCCCTGTTGTGATCCTCGGCTTGAAATTGGATCCAAATTTCACAAAAATAACACTCTCCATACACACGAGACCTTTTAAATCTGACCGCGTGTTCTATGACAGCAGAAAAATTGGAGCGTGTTGCAAAAATACGCAGCTTATCTTTAAAACCATTAATTGTATCTTTCAGAAATATTTTTTTATCATTTCGGCGCGTTGCAAAAATAATCAATTTGTTTTTCAGAATATTAATCGTATCTTCCAGAAATAATATTTTATCCGTTCTAGCAACAGCACATCGAGCCAAGACGCATCTGGGAACGTTACTATTAATGTAATCAGAAAAGAATAATTCGGAAGATTCATAGTATCATATTAACCTATGCGGGCAGTCACTTGCGACCATTTGCATCACACATCTGGCGCTAACGTCGTTTAGCATTTTTTTAAATTTTATCCAAAAACTTGATTCTATTTGTAACTTACTTCGCAATTTCCTGTTCAGATACCGAATTTAATACTAGCGGTAGCTGGAAGCAGCAGTGACATGTAAGAGTGTTCCCGCTCAGAGGCTTGCGGAATCAGGCTACTTGAGACTGTCCTGAAGGAAGAAGCATTCTCGAAAGTTGATTGTTCATCGCTGGTTACTATTTGGTGCTTCCGCTAAACCCAGGGAGTGCGGAACCACACCAAAGGTCCTAACTTATTTTGGCTGCCTCTGTAGTGAAAAAATGTAAGGTAAACATTTGCTCAGCCTAAAAGTAATGTTTATTCAACTTACCAGCAATAAATTTGAAACATTGTTTGCACTGATGAAGCAAAGAACAACTCTTCCCAACAAACATTTTTTGCTGAACAACCGCTGAAACATTGTTTAGTTCTAATTTTAAATCAGCTATCTTGCTGAAAGAAGGCAACCCAAATTCAGAGAGAAGCTGCTGTTCAGCCCTTAAACATCGAGATCTGGAGAAATTAATCAGCGAAGATGACATGAAACCACATGAAACGTCAATTGACGGAGCAACAAAAAAAAACAAAAAGAATGTTGACGGATGTATGTCCGATGTTTGCCAGCTAATTTTCCCCTCCCGTGTTATTTTTTCTTCATTTGAACTTGTCTCGAACTTTGAACCTACGACTTGTTGGTCTCATGCCGCAGAAGGCAGAACCAACCATGCATTCTGCGAAGGAACAGAAAAGTGTCGCTCTTAAGCGACCAAAATATTTCTCAACCAAGGTCAATTTCAT
>NC_073691.1:123281908-123282908 GCF_029784155.1 Uranotaenia lowii
TTACATTTTGACAGTTCGCCTGCGGGAGCTGTCAAACGCCAAGTCGTCGGTCGATCTTTCACCTGCGTAGCCACGTTCGGCATATTTTTCCATTCGCGTTTGCTGGTGCGAAAAATCGTATAATCTCGGTGTAAATTCGTTCAGCGACTCCAAAACACGGTCCACCGGAAGCGACGATGAGTGAGACCATCGCGTGCACCCCGGAATCGACACTGTTCGAACCTCCGCAGCTGCAATTCAACGAAGAAGGATGGGGTTTGTGCAGCTCGTTTTCTGTCTCGCCCCTTCGGCGACTGGCGGAGCTGGGTATGAATTAGTTTGACTTTAAGGATATTTTTCAACATTCTAGGTCCATGCGAGTTGCCGGACGCCTTCAGGGATATTCCCTATCAACCGTTCAGCAAGAGCGATCGTTTGGGAAAGATTTCCGACTGGACCGGAACGGCCCAAACGGACAAGAAGTACTCCAGTGAGTGTTTGCTTACGCGACTGACATAACCTCAAAATGGTTGTCAGGAATTTTCTGTCCTATGTTTTCAAATGGGCCAATTGATGCATTGTATTTTGTTTTACAGATAAGTACGTGTCTCAATTCGGTGGTGGCAGTCAGTACGCGTACTACCATGAGGAGGATGAAACGACATTCCATCTGGTGGATAGCGCCAGGATTCAGAAGCCACCGCATCAGCGGGGTCGATTCCGTGGAAATATGAGAAACAACAGGTAATGGTTTTTTTTGTTTGAGAACGAATCAGATTCCACATAATTTTTTTTTTTCTTTCCTCAGGGGCCGTGGTCGTGGGTCTCGTGGAGGTGTTCAGGCCGGTGGAATGACAACGCTCAACAAAAACGCGAACAAGGGTCGGGATCAGCGCCGTGGAACGACCCGCAAGTGGGGCCACCGTTTGCCGCCACCCAAGAACCGTGACGCTTCCGTTGCGGTGCGTCCCGATTGGTCCATCATCGAAGAGATGGATTTCCCTCGGCTGTATAAGCTATC
>NC_073691.1:123283408-123308408 GCF_029784155.1 Uranotaenia lowii
TATGACATAAATACATGGTGAAAGCTAATGAATTTCCCGGCGCGTGGGTGAAAAAAGTTTCCAAATCCGTCCACTAGGAGCGCCACAATGAGCAAAAGAATTTGTTCCAATATTAAATGAAGCAGACTTTATAAATTAAACATATGGTCTTTATACTTGATCGAACAAACCAGCATCCTTCAAGAACGAAAAAACGACCTCTGTCATGGTTGGATCATTTCCTAGTGCCTTTCCTATATTCTTGGGGATATTATACGTCTGTCTAGCAACTTCGTATTGTGGGCATTCGTAAAAAACGTGCTCTACCGACTGGTGTACATGACTGTACTGTACACTGGGTCCGGAAATCACTGCCACCGCTCATGTTGTCGGTTATCACTTTAGATACCCATGACTTTGTATCTTCTGCTGGGACAAGATTGGTATAGAATGCTTGCCGACGACCTGATCTTGCGAGTTCATCAGCTTTTTCGTTCTCAGGAATGCCAGAGTGACCTGGGATCCAGACAAAAGTTGTATTTGGTGGAGCTTCCAGTAAGATTTTCTGAAGCCATGGGTGCTTAACTGACTCTGATTCTAGAGCAGAAACCACACTGGCCGAATCTGTAAAGACGGCGATGGGACGATCTGAGGGTGTTGTTGCTGCGATAAGGGCTGCTGCTGCTTCTGCTGAGAAGACTTTACATTGGTCTGGGAGTCGATAACAAGTGAAAAGGTCTGGTCCCGAGATACTATCCCGACCCTTCCTGATGCTAGTGAGCCCTCCGGGTAACGAACTGTGTGATTTGAGTACCGGATCCTGGTCAGTTCTATTACTGCTTTTTGGATAGCTGTTAGATTGGAGCCTGCTTTGAACTGCTTCTTGATTGTCAGGTCAATGAGTGTTTTAGGAAGGTTCCAGCCTCTGGTTCCACACCAATGGATACGCGGAAGCTTCTGGCCAGTGGATTTTCTAAGAAGGCGATCTGCCTCGGTCAGGAGGGACCCCTCCCCGTTCGATTCGGATGTCCTCGAAGCAAAACCTAGTGCTCGGTGGCACACCGCTCTATTTATAAAGTGTCGGAATGGAAGTTTACCACTTTCCGCACAAGCCGCGTCGCAGGAAGTGGAAGGTAGAAGTCCTGATGTTGTCTTGGTTATAAGTAGGAGCTAGCTTTTTCAACAGGGTTTGGAAACCTAATACTGTTTACTCAAGGCAGTATGTAATTCTGGAATTTACGATCGCATTTCCGATATTTAATCTTGATTCCCTGTTGCTGTTCACGTGTTGTCCAGCCAAAGTTTTTAAGATGTTGATACGGCTTCGACAGTCTTCCTTTATTTTATCAAAATGCGAAGCGAAGGATAGTTTTCTATCGATTATAATGCCGATTGTTTAAGTGATTTACGTCTTGGTACATTGGTTCCATTGATGGTAATTGGTGTATTAAGTATCCAGCAATGGTTTGAATTACACATGTGTGTGTATTCACTTTTGCTTGCTGATAGCTGGAAACCAACAAATGAGGCCCAACGAGCCACCCACGAGACAGCTTGGGCTAGTTTTCGTCGAATGGCCTTAACGGTGGCGCCAACAACCATCAAAAGCACGTCATCAGCGTAAACAAATATACGCATTCCGCTGGGAAGGTTATCATTTTCACAAGAAATAGCGTCAGGGCCAGTACAGAGCCTTGAGGACACCAGTCTCTTCATCGAAACCATCCTAAGTTATATTTTATGGAACTTTCAGAAAATCTCTGGCGATTTTTGTTGCTAATTCCGGCAGCAAAAACAACCAAAAAAAGTTATGGGAGGTGTTAAAATTTAAGAATTTGAAATTTCCTTACAAAGCTTGCAGCGGTCTTATGCGCATATTACCCAATATGCCCCTACTGTTCGTTTTTCGGTCACTGTATCTTTCTTGTTAGCAACCGATTATTACAAAACTTATAGTTTTAGAAACCTTGTAATGGTTTCAAGAAAATATTCAACTACAAGACTTCATTTTTCCGTTATTTAAAATCTGAGAAAAAAAATCGGAAAAACATGCTTCGGGAAAAAGGAAGCTATAGAATGCATAGGAAAGATACGGTCAAAATTTGATCAATATCAACTTAACGTATTTCTTTCAATTTGGCATTTAAAAAACCTGAACATCCCTCATTTTGAAGGTGTGTGTGTGTGTGTGTGTAGAATGTTGCTCCTATTTTGATTTTGGTATTCACTCTTCAGTTGTCAAAATGCCGTCCAAAGAAGAAGAGCAGCGTATCAAAATTTTGCTCGCGCATCGCGAAAATCCGAGCTACTCGCACGCAAAGCTGGCAAAATCGCTAAAAGTAGCCAAATCAACCGTTACGAATGTAGTTAAAGTGTTTGGGGAACGTTTGTCGACAGCCAGGAAGTCTGGATCGGGAAAAAATTGAAAACCGGAAGCCGCTGAGACAACAAAGAGAGTTGCCGGTAGTTTCAAGCGAAACCGTAACCTCTCTCTCCGAGATGCCGCAAATAAGCTGGGTGTATCGTCTACAACCGTGCATCGAGCCAAAAACGAGCCGGACTATCGACTTACAAGAAGGTAGTGACTCCAAATCGCGATGATAAACAAAATAAGACAGCCAAAGCGCGATCCCGGAGGCTGTACACGACGATGCTGACGAAGTTTAACTGCGTTGTAATGGACGACGAAACCTACGTCAAAGCCGACTACAAGCAGCTTCCGGGACAGGAGTTTTATACGGCAAAAGGAAAGGGAAAGGTAGCAGATATTTTCAAGCACATGAAACTGTCAAAGTTCGCGAAGAAATATCTGGTTTGGCAAGCCATCTGTACCTGTGGCTTGAAAAGCAGCATTTTCATAGCTTCTGGGACTGTCAACCAAGAAATATACGTGAAAGAGTGTTTGAATAAACGTCTGCTGTCTTTCCTGAAGAAACACGGTTGTTCCGTACTGCTTTGGCCGGATTTGGCATCTTGCCATTACGGTAAAAAGGCCATGGATTGGTACGCCGCCAACAACGTGCAGGTGGTTCCCAAGGACAAGAACCCTCCCAACACGCCAGAGCTCCGCCCAATTGAGAAATACCGGGCTATTGTCAGGTGGAACCTAAAGAAGACCAAAAAAACGGCTAAGGACGATCAGCAGTTCAAGGCAAACTGGCTTTCAGCGGCGAAGAAGATGGACAAGGTGGCTGTACAAAATCTGATGGCAGGGCTTAAGCGTAAGGCCCGGCACTTCGGATTTGGAAAAGCGGAAGCCTAACTGAATATTTTTCCTGAATTTTATACTAATTAAACTTGAAAAAGAAATTTAATTTGATTTTTTAAATAAACGGTTTCACCGATTTACACGTGTTTTCCCTTGACCAAATTTTGATCGTATCTCCCTTTAGTATCGCAGCGTTTATGTATCTAATTATTTGTATTTCGGGAGAGTGCAAAATGAAAATCATGCGTTAATAAATTCAAAATCCAGTACAAAGTTGAATTACTGTCTAAGAAAATCTAAAAAAATGTGTTCAAGAAAACATGTACCGTTAAAAACTCGTCAAAAATTTAGTGTTTCGTATTTTAACAATCTAAAAATGCGAAAATGTGGCAATTTACGTCAATATTAATCTGGTCTGGCCTTTTAACAGGGGTATGTCTTTTGGCATTGATAAACAATAAATTCAATTGACACCATTGCGCTAAGTATTGCATGAAAAGTAGTCATGCAATACCTCGCAAGGCACTCAGCAGTGGTGTCTATTGAATTGATTGTTTATCAATGCCAAAAGACATACCTCTGCTGAACAGCTTATAACTTTTTTGTCTAATAAGATACGAAATTACGGTCTTCGACAAAGTTGTTCAGCGGAAAATTTCCTTTTAAAAATTTATAAATTGGCACAAAAACCATTAGCAGGCTCGGTTGCACAAAAGAAACAAAACTGATGATGATTTTTCAGTACAAAATATATTTTTCCATTCAAACCTAAAAGTTCAAATTTACTCATGTAACGTTACTAAAAAATTATGCAAAAAATCATGGATGAGTTTTTAACCAAAACGAAACATTTAAGATCCCAGGGTTTGAGAAATTCGAAAATGAACCCAAATCGACTCAGTCGAACGCGCAATCGCTCGAAGCAGACCGTCACTGTTCTACAGTTTTTTTCAATTTTTTTTTCTTAGACTTTGAGTAACGGAAAACTGAAGTTTTGTAGCTGAATATTATCTGGAAAACATATCTGAGCTATATTGCGAGGTTACCAAAACTATAAATTCTGTATAAATTGGTTGAACAACAAGAGCGATATAGTGGTTTAAGTCAAGAGTTTCAAATTGACACTCCAAGAACTCTTACGGGTAAAAATTTCTGGAACGGATGAAGCTTTAATAACAGAAAAACAGGTAGAAAAATTCCCTAATCTACAAAACGATGGAAATTATAATGTGTGTGCTCAAATGATAAAAAATAGAGTAAATAGTTATATCAAAACTACGTCCAGAATAAAACCTAGCTCAACTTGGCAACATAGTCGTGAAATGTAAATAGAAAAAAGTGCATCAGCACGTCCTTATTTATGTATTGAAAGTACCCTCACGGAAACTACCCAACCCAGAAAAGCAGGGCAGGTGGTAAAATCTGTGTACTGGTACGCGGATTAGAGCGGGCCGCGTTCATGTGTAATACCTTCCGTATAGATGGGGTAAGTGGTGATTTGTTGGCTATGGAAAATAAATAAAACGTCCCTCGGATCTCATCTTCTTTGGCACAGTGCATGTTTATTCAAATCGTTCCGCAACCCTCCTTGTGTGGTGGGTCCAAAATACGGAACATTGGCAAAGGGGCTTCTTTAAGAGTATTTCTTTTTATGTAGAGTATAATTTTTGAACGTAAAATCGACTGACTGAATATAGGGCGCTTAGCTTGTGACGTTGACAGTGACCCACTGTCCTTCGAAAAAAAAGCGCCGTCTGATTTTCATCGTCCGAGCGGGACTCCTGGCTACCCCGAAACGTGAGGCAAAAGGGCAACATTTTACATTGACGTCATTGGTCGAGTGACGGACGGGCCAGAGCTAGCTAATTCGTAAACTAGAGCCGATGGATATCTTTCCGGCGGCGGCAGAGCGCATTATCCTATGGAAATCGGCGTTCCACTAAGCTAAGCATAGTTACGAATATATTAGAACGAAAACGCGGAGCCAACCGTGGCGCTTTACTTGACAGGTTCTAGCCAAAATTCGAGCAAGTGTCACGCAGATTAATGAACTATGAAATCGATTAAGAAATATATTAAATTTATTGATAAACATATGAAAAAATAGCTAAATTGAAAATCATTATCATTGTTTTGAAGGTAAGGATAAAAATGTACACTTGTTTAGAATAAAACATTTGAATAGATTAATCTAGCTTATTTTCAATATAGCTGAATGTTCTTTGGAACATCTGAGAAGTTTTGTATATTATTAAAAATATTTTTTTTCATTCCATTGAAGTCATTCAAAGGTTTTTTTAACTAAACAGTTGAGGAATGAAAATGTTATGGCCAGTCATTTGAACAATTTATCTAAAATCTAAATGATTTCTTGTCACCCTAACCTGATTCGCTTCAGTACCGCCATCTGATAAAAATAAAAATGGTTTTTAATAAATACGACAGATGGCAGATTTGTATCTCTCTAGCGGAAAACTACGCAGGAGGTGCTTAAAGAGATCCATTGAGCCGGCCGCTTTTCCAGGTGTCTCGGATTTTTTTTTTTTTTGATTTTTTTTTTAAGCATGTGTTTTAGACTGTCCCAAATTTGTATGGAAAATTTCAAACTTGTGAAATGTTTTGCGCTGCAGGCTAAAATTGATCCTATGCTTAGTACAAGATCTCATGCCAAATTTGGGCCAGATCGGATCACGGGAAAGGGTCGCTCAACGAATCTGAAATTTGTATGGGATTTTGAGACATTTTGCTAGGGAGAAACATGAAAATCCAGTTTTTCATCAACAACTTTGGTCCCCTTCGGCCGATTTTTTTTGAATACGGGCTTTCTTAAAGTCCAAACTATGACAAATATTTCATCCGAAGACTTCATTTCAATTCGAGTTAAGATAAAAAAGTTATAAGGCTTCAAAACTGGGCTTACTTTTTTCAGGGGCATATTCATCACTGTTAATACTGCGTCAAAATGTCCGAATATCATCCTTAAAAAAGATAGCCCATTTTCGAAGTTTAATAACTATTTTATCCTAACTCAAATCGAAATGCAGTCTTCGGATGAAATATTTGTCATAGTTTAGGCACTGATTATACTGACCGGACACTTAGAACAAAAATTCGATCATTTTCTGGCTAATTTTTTTCGTCAAATTTAGCAGATTCGCAATACCGCCGGTAGGTGGCGAACCTACAATTTTGCCGATTCAAACGCCCAGTAGGAAATTTTTTTTCGAAAGTTGGTTGGCAATTTCTAACTGGGATAACATTTCTTCAAATCGAACGATGCGCACTCTGGAATCGATATTGCGTACTGTTGGAAAAATTATCCAACAAACGAAATCGAGTGTCCAGACAGTATGGTCAGTGGTTTAGGCTTCAAGAAATACCGAATTCAAAAGAAATTGACCGAAGGGGACCACAGTTATTGAAGAAAAACTGCATCTTCATGTTTCTGGCCCAAATTTGCAATAAAATCTTGTACTAGACCTAGGATCAATTTTAGCCTGCAGCGCATTACTTTTTCAAAAGTCGGGTCATGTGGGGCACTCTTATATGTATATCCTGCTGCCCTTAGTTCCTTTTCTGCATAGTTTAAATAATCCATAGCCTCGATTTCATGGAACTCCTATATTTTTCTTCGTGTATTTCTCCAAGATAGCTCAATATTGGATTACAGTCTGATTTGTTGGTGAGGCTTGTGTGAAAGTTTCATGAAAAATATCATCGCAAAAAATTAACATATATTCCAACTACCGAATAATTTGAAAGTTCAATCATGGCAAATGGGACAGTTGAATTTTTAAATCAATGAAGTTTAGGATGAAAATATCCTATATTTTAATTAAATGGCTTAAAGGTCAGTATTCTGTAGTTTTTTTCTTTTCTAAAAATCTGTGACGCCTTTTCACATAGATATTTTCGAAAGTATGAAGCTTGTGACACTTAGAATCGGATCACATACCATTTCCGATATCTCCATGAAGAAATAACGTACAAAATTGTTGAAAATATGTTTTTGTGGGTTTTTATTGCACAGTTTGGAAATAAACCGTGGCCCTTATTCTGCGCCGCGCATGAGGTGACGATTGTCGAGTCACCTCGAGTCACCGTGAGATTTGTCACCTTATTCTCGGAGTCGATGTGGGTAAAGTGACAGAGGTTCATTCGTAGGTGAGTGACTGAGTGAGCTCATGTGTCAAACTAGCTCGGTTTCTTTTTTTTTGTTAGCTAGTCGTCCAGGCCGGATTTGAAGCCAAAATTTGCAGCGGATGAGCCGGTAAGCTGGCTGATTGGAGCAAAAAAACTAACCGCAAATCAAATGCCCAAGCCGGCGGATGTGTCCACCAACCAGTCATCATAAAACCCTTAAAACGGATTTAATTTAGCATATCCAAGTAAGTAAGATATGTGTTTTGCAGGCAGCTTCTTTAAGTATCTAAATGTGGTTTTCTCCTGTTTTATTAGTAAGTTATTTAGTGCCTGACTAGCTACAGCTGAAGAAAAACATCACGCTGTTGGGGAGACCTATTAATTTGATCGTTTTTTATTTTCGAATGGCAGCAGCGCTTGCCGTATTAAATAATGCATCAAGATGCAAGCTGTTGAGTTGAACAGATTGCTCGCCATTGATAACCAAAGCACACAACTTTCAAAATCCTGAAGATTTTCTGGCTGATACAAAATAGCTCGATAAAATGGAGGAATATTGAAATATTTTTTTTCTTTGAAACAAATAAGGGTACAGATTTATGTAATTTGTAAAATTTAGGGCTTGGAAGATCATTTGAAAAATATAAACTTATACAATTAAAAACTTACTTCCCACTTGTTTTATTATTCAACTTTAGTTTTTCATTTTGAGGTTCAATTTTGAATTTTTGTTAAGAACTCGATCAGATTAAAAAGGAAATCTCCCTTGATTTTTTATCATCTGTCAAAGAATTTTCTTTCTTCTAAAACTGATATAGAAAAAAGTACGTGAATCGGTTTGATTGTTTCTTAAAATATCATACATTAGTATAATTTAATATTCTGAGCCGAACCATTCCACTTTACATACATTTTCGATTAAATTCCTATCTCCTCACCACCTGAAAAGGTACCGACAATTGTCACCTAAACTCGTCACCCGAATGCGACGATTCTCACTCACGGTGACTACGAGAATGAAGTAAGAACTCACAAACGTCATCCGAAGTGACGTTCCTCACCTAAACCGACTGCTGGAATAGAGTGACTTGGGTGACTCGACTATCATCACGTCACGCGCGGCGCAGAATAAGGGCCCGTATCGGCCATTTTCCTCACCACTCCTCCACATTAGATAATGTTTTGATTGATCTGCCATCACCATCCCTTTATAATTTACTTTTGACTGTTGCCCAACATCTTTCGATGGGCCGAAACTGTGGGCAGTTTAGTGGATTAATTTTTTTTTCAAAAACATCAACATACATCAACTTCTGGTACCAATACAACATATCCTAGGTATAGAGGCAGCTATCTAGATCGGGCTAGATCCTCACGGGGCCTTCGTATGACTGGATAAACGGCAAAACTATCTTCTGAAGACATTTCACTATGTAAATTTGTCCATTCATGGTTGCTCCAGTGATTAAATCTTTTATCTTCTCTCAATAGCCAAATTTACAATTGCCAAACATACAATTTACGATCGTTTACGACATTATTTACGATTTCGAGGTTTTCTTCTGACCATATATGGTTTCCAACGTGGTTGTGCATAATTATTTCTCCTCTCTCGCGTTCCATCTTGAATAACTTTTCAACACGTGTACTAATCCTGAAGAAAATTTCACCGCTACACGGAAAATAATAAAAAGGTAAAATTTACCGAGATAGCAAGGTGAACGCTCGTGGAAGCCAAAAAATTAACTTCTACCTCTTCGAGGTGAAACTCACCTCACAGCGAGGTAAAATTTGCCTGAATCAAGCTGGGAATAAGGTACAATTCACCGAGAAAAAAGGTAAATCCAAATAAGATATATATTACTTCGTAACGAGGTGAAGTTAACCTGAATTGAGCTAAACAAAACGGTACAATTCATCTCGAAAAAAGGTAACTATTTCCAAAACCCGTTCATTTAGGTTATCGGTTATGTCATTCAGGATCAAGTTTTGCTTCGTGCTCAATATGTGAAAATCGGAACTTGTGCTGGTTCTCATCATATAACTTTGCATATGTTACAGATTGGTCCACAGAGCTTCGAAATTTTTTCCACGTCATTCCGGGACATCCCACAGATATCATTCCGGAAAAGCTAAACCTGACCGGATTAGCTCGGAAGCACGCGCAGAAGGTGACCGTGAAGAAACAAAACGAAGATGGTAATATTCGCCGGATTGCCCCGACCATGGGGGAAGAACGTTAACCTGGTCTTGCTTCGTCAATGTTTTTTAAACACGGTGATACTTTCCACCAATAATTATATGGTAAAAGTTTCTATCTATCTTGAATAAATATCAATTTACAATTAATTTGGTTTTCGTGTGATTATAATTGAAGAAACCAACCAAACCGGGTAATATTTACCTTCTAAATCAGTGAATAGGAAAACGGTTTTATTTACCTACTATTTTGTTAGCTGAATGCGAAAAATGTAAAATTTGCCTTTTGGCCAGGTGAATGAAAAAAAGGTAAATTTAAACTCTTTTTTATATTCACTGCCGGCCAAAAGTTTGGGATCACCCGCTAAAAAACAAGCAAATTTTGATCGTTCATATCTCAGCCATTTTAGGACATATTGCAAATTTTCTGATCTCATTTGAAAGATAATGAGCAATAGCTATTTTACATATTTAGGATCGGCTTTGAAAATGTTCTTACTTTAGGTTAAGTTTAAGGTACAAAACTAGAACATTATTTCTGGGCAAAATACTTCCGAAATAGCTATTGCTCATTATCTTTCAAATGAGATTCAGAAGGTTTGCAATATGTCCTAAGAGGGCTGAGATATGAACGATCAAAATTTGCATGTTGAATCCGTTTTCAATGGCATAAGGCAATGAATCAAAATTTATTTCGCCCAAAGAAACATAGGAAATTAATGACATCAGTGGGATTACACATATGGTACTGTTATGCGAGTAGGGACAGTATAGGACCAACATAATTTGGACAACCAACATAAATATCTTTCCAGGTTTTTACGTTCTTCAATGTAGATAAAATATAAAAACAATAACAAAAATAATAGACTTTGCGTTAAATACCCAAAAATAACCAAAATAGTTAAAACTTAATAAATTTAAAAGCCAAATACAAACAATAGGTAAAAAACGATCAAACATATCCTAAACCTTTTGTAAAATAATCAAAATAACCGATATGAAAAAATTGACAAACATTAAAAAATATACAAAAGTTAAACCAGAGCTAAAATGCTATTTAAAAAACACAACAGATAGGAAAATTGCAATCTGAGGCACCCAAATTAGTCAATATCATTTTGAAGATTGATTTATTACCTCGAAGGATGTAAATTTTGTGGCCTTGTGTAATTTATCAAAACGATTTGGAATGTGATGTTGAGCGTTTAGAAGAACAACAAATACAAAATTAAATTGAAATCGATTTTGGTTTCTTGAAGTATATTTTATATCAGTACGAATTTTTGTGAATCAAAATTTTTAGAAATTTAGCAATAAAGTAAAGGATACTAGGTTTTAGATTTTGTTTTGCTAATTCTGATGTTTTGCCACTTGCTGATGTATAAAATTAATATTCGATGATTTAATTGTACAGTTAAAATGGTTGATTTCAAATTCTGAATTTGTTTGGTTACACTTCTCAACAAAAATCCATTCTGAAGACGAGATTTGGTTTTTGTACGTCGAGTTTAGAATTTCTATACGAAATGTTGATTGAATTGCAAATCGAAATTTACAGTTAAAAATTAGTTTCATTCGTGAACGGCACAAATGTAGTGTCGTAAAATGAAATGTCTCAAGCCTAGGGTGATTTGAGACTTATTTCAAAATTTCTGACTTTCTGTTAACACTTTTTAAGATAAAGTTTTTTCCCTTGACTGCGTTGAAAACTTTACGTGAAAAAAATCTCCATGGGAGGGCGGGGGGTCAGCATGCAATCGAGCGAGGTCTGTATTCTGGTAAGGTTTTTAAAGATAACTTTCTCTATTTTGAAATAATTGATCTTATCTTCCTATAGTAAAAACTGACTTCTCCATTACCAAGTCTTCATACCGTTATCACTTTTGTTTTTCTTTTCTGACAAATCCATTTTAACGATTATTTTTTTATTGCTTGTTTTGATTAAAATTTGAGATAACTTTACCCAATAAACAGCAGCGTATATCCAAATCAGTTAGCAAGGCGCTTGATAATCATTACATTACCAACATTGAAGTGACACAACGGGCACTTGAACATTCTCGGGCACATAATCGTCGAGGCGATGTTCATTATCTTTCACAAATTTTCACCAATCCATTTTTCAAGTGATTACGCTACCATCCTGTTCTGGAAAGTTGAAATTGACCGTTTCTCGAATGGCGTGTGAATCCACTCGAAATTCGATACACTTTTGCGATACACAGAATCAACCCCCCTTCCTCTTTCTCTAAAAACGAGAAGAAAAAAGCACTCACACACTCTGGCGCACAAATACTTTTGAAGCAGACCCCGTGTACAACCGGATCGTACGCCATCGCAACCTTCTTTCTCGTCAGTAGTTTTCCACTTGAAACTGAATGATTTGTCTGGGTTTTTCTTCTGCTGCTGGAGGTGTTGCTCTTGAGAATTGATTTTATTTACCAGAAGATTGCTGGCAATGATCCATCACTTGAAACTTGGGCAAACTAATCAAGTGGCATCGCCCTTCTAGAAATTCTAATCACTTGAACCGTTGTCATCATGATGATTTATTTGTATTTTTATAAATGGGACAATTGGATTTTCACACTCATAATCATCAATTTTCGAAGGAAACATTTTTCAATGTCATACGCATTTATTCTCGGTGTTTTTCTTCGAGCTCCCCTCTCGGATTCAGTATTGTGATGAGAAGATTCGCTCTCCGTCTTTTTTTGCAATTTTCCAAGTCACTCCACTCCTGTTCTCGTGTTGAAGTATGGTGACTGATAATACCGAAAAAATAACCCCCTTTCATTCCCCACTGCTCTTCCCCGTCTCTTTTCAGACATGAAAATTGAGGGCACTCTCGATGTGACACGATTTGAGTGCTGCACTCTCACGGGTTACTAAACACTCAACAACTGAAGTTTCTCAGCTTTTCTTTACTTAGATGCTACTGAAACAGTCCCTCCCATCAACAGCAACAACAAAATCACGAATTCATAAGACCGTGATGAGAGCGTTTGGATAATTCCGTTGTTTTTTTTTTGCAAGGGATTTCAACCACTCGTCCCGTGATACATGGACCACTAATCTTTGGAGTGGGAATTTTCTCAGCTGCTCTCCTCCACACACCAGCCTTCTCCATTCCAAGCAAGTAGGGTTAGGGGTTATCATCATCATCATCATCATCATCATCATCATGACATCCTCCAGCCCGTCAAGAGCTGAAGAGTACCGTATCGTGTTGTACACACAACGACGGCACCTTCACACATACAGTAATTACACACTATGGATCCGTGCTCAAGCCAGAGTCTTCAAGCCGCTCGCTCCGTGCGTTGCCACATTCTGGCCGATGTTTGAGATAATAAGAATTTGGGAGTACAGATCAATATTATTTTTCCACTTCTCGGCTCCAAAAGACCAGCCACGAGAGTCGGATGCAATCATCCAGCGAGCTAGCCAGCCAAATAGAACAGGCTGTTTGAGCGAGAGAAAGTCAAGAGACTGCTGCCAGCATGAAAATATAATTTCCAAAAAAAAAAGAAATAATACTTGTAATGAAAACTGGTAATGGAAACTATCTGAAATCACTCCAGAGAAGACCCCACCAACATGGCTCCAATAGATGTTTCCGTATCGCAGGATGCTGCAAATGGCCAATCAATTTCCCCCCACTCCCCTTTCTGGAAATAGACCGAGATGCAAACCTTCACAGACGTATCCTTGTCCGATGAGTCCCCACAGCAGATCCGAGCAGTGATGGCAATAGGTCGGTTTGTGAAATGTCTTTCTTACAAACGAATGCTCACCACCCGCCATCTTGTTTTGCGCGATGCAATGTGATGCTGACGACGACGATGTTGCGGTGCTCTACCTTCTACGGATCTCTGCCGGTGCTGCTCGAGACTCACGCTATTCCGGCCAGAAGCGGGTGACTGGGACTGCTGGTTTCATCATCCATCTTTTTTTTTCTCTTAACGCTTTTGCTGCGCGATTCACTCTAGCCAGCACCCTGGCTGTATTTCTTCCACTTGCCCCAGAACACAGACCCAACTCAAATCTCGCCTAATCCGTCATCTTCGGCAGCAGGAAAATGGTGCTGGCGTTTACTCTTCGATCTTCTTCCAAGTATTCCTGGCGTGACGACTGATGGCCGAGACCAGGTCGCTTTACCACACACTGCCCCCGAAAAAACTAAAAACCAAATGGCCACAGATACTCTCGGCCGTACAACCCCCAGGAGTTCTTTTGCCTTGGTTTTTCCTGCTCTCTTACTGTGGCGGGTCTCTGATTTTTTCTGCCTTCACCTTTTCACCCGAAAAGAAAAAACCCGTTTTCAAAATCGTCCCGTAATTCCGTCCACTTTGCGATTTTCCCGTTACTTTTACGTTTTGCACAACGAGTGAAACTTAAAGCACAATTAAATGACAAACTATAGGTTGAAAAGGTTTTATAAACTACACTTTTTAGCAAGTCCGTTGTGTGTAGGAAAGATCCTCGCACAACACACCTTTTCACGGGTGTTCTACTTCTTCTTTATCAGAGTTACACATTGGAAAAAGTGTATTATCGTTTTTCCACCAGCAGCCAGCCGCGGTCGCTCACTCTCCAACTCTCTGACCTTCCAAGTTGCACTCGTCAGAAATGGTTTTCCACTGGCACTCTACGCACGTACGAAAACCGCGAAGAAACACACATCCACACATCCACTTGTGTGAACACACTCATTCGGTAACCCATCTACCCAATCCAGTGAAGATGGAGCCCAGGTCACTCATTTTCCGCTCCCACAACATATTGGAGAGCACTCTCGCTCCACCCACAGGACACTGGGCGACTCTCGTGTGTTCTTCGTTCTCTATCGTCATCATCGTCATGGAATCGGGAGGAAACAAATATACCACCCACCGTACTACTTACCAACCTTCTGACTTCTGACATCTCTCTTCCGTGATCGCTTGGCTAGTGCTTACTTTTTCGATATCAACTTTCTATCGGCTACGCCGCAGAGGCGTCCGGTGTCAGTTGTTTTGTAGAATTTTTTTTTATTTCGCGGGATAAAAAAAAGTCCAAACTGCTCGAAGGCTTGCTCCCACTCTTCAATTAATCTGGGTCAACCGTGTGTGGGCATGTGAATTCAAATGAATGTAAAATGTTTATTCCAACAGAACTCTAAAGCTTCCTCCTACAAAAATGTCCTGAATTGACCAACGTTTCCTCTAATTCTAAGAACATCAGAGGCTTTGTTTCTAAACTATCATTTCTCCTTACTTTTACCGGAGCAGGACCTTTCGGTTTTTACTAAGTATCTACTGGAAGATCGAAAGTAACTGCGACTGTTTGGGAGTCGTTGGAAGGGCTCAGGGGGGCGGTGGGTCCATTTTCTCGGATTACAAATAAACTGAGAATTGCATCGACAACGAGTACGTTTAATACCCAGCAATTAAAAACGACATTGAAGAGCTCTGACAACCAAATTTTAGCCATAATAACCACAAAAATATCTATATAAGTGTGTGATTTTTCCTCTGTAAATCTCAACACAGACAGATTTTTTTACTGTTACAGATTTCGTCTACAATCTGTATATTGATCTGGTTTTGAAATTTATTTTAAGTTTCGCTTAAAAACAAAAATTCGGATTGCAATGTTATGATTTGTTTATCTTTAATTCAATTGATAAAAAATTAAATTCTTCAATTTTTCATGTTTCAACATCAAAGGTTAAGGTACACCGGGGTAAGTGGGGACGCGGGGTAAGTGTGGACGATGGCTATTAAAACAATCCTGTGAACTATTTTTTCAAACTTTTAATGCAGAATGTTAAAATTACTTGTAATCTATTCAATAACTGTAAAAGAGATACGGTTCTGACAATAGCGGATATTTACGGTGACTTTTTGTTAATTTCTATGTTTAACTATGATGTGGAGTTGATGTATATCTTTTACAATCGTAAATAATTCGTAAACAAGCTGGCTCTTGACGAAAAACTCTACATTGAAACAATCCTTACATTCGAAACAACCAGTTAGGAAACGGCGGTTAAAAATTAAGAAAAATGAGGTTATTTGTAAAAATCTAAAATTTTGTTTCCAAACCCTACCTGGGGTAAGTGGGGACGGCTTTATACATACTTGATGGTTACACATTTTTTTCAATTTTCTCTCCTTCATTCAATACAATTTAGCTTTATTCAGCATTCGGATCATGAAAAGTTGAGAAATGTACTTGTTTTTTTTCTGGAATAAAAATGTATTTTCGATAAAATTGGATCTCGTGTGTTACAACATAAATTACACACAATATTCATTGAAAGATACCTTAATAATAGTACCATGAACTATTTTCAAAATTTTGGACGGTTCGAGCAATAAAGTAACGTATTCAACCAAGAAAACACAAATTTGTTGAAAATTTCCTGAGAAATCAAAGGGAAAATCTACCGTCCCCACTTACCCCATAAAGCGGGGTAAGTGAAGACACCAACAGTCCATAACAATTCACGTGATAACTTTTTTCGCTTTCCGTCTATCAAGCTCATCTCTTTAGCATTTGTAAACAACATGTTATGCAACACATTGAACGCGATTTTATTAAAATTGATCCACTACTGATTTTTTAATGATTTTTCAAAGTTGAACTATACGAAAAACCGTCCCCACTTATCCCGGTGTACCTTATTCGATTTTTACTAGAATTGTTCGAATCCATTTCTTGGAACCTATGTACAATTTTTAGACCCGTGAATATTGCTTAATTTTGAACAATATTCAAAAATCGTCAACAATTATCATCAACAAAAGTTTGATACTTAGTGGTAAGAATAAGATTTAGCAATTGCTTCGGTAGCTTTTACTTAGCTCGAAATCGAGCAAAGCAAAAGCCCAAAGCATTTGCAGAGTTTGGTATGAATAAACATTTGCTTAGCGTATGTGTACTAAAGTCTTAGAACATAGCTTTTGCTTTGAAAAATCGAGCTATCCAACAAGTAGAATCTGAAGCTTTCTAAAGTAAAATGAAAGAAAACGATCAGAAAATTGAAAAGCACGGCTAAAATAGCCATAAAGTTGACGGTGCGGGTGGTGGGTGTAAGAACGACCGGCAAATTTTTGGTTAATGCGTGCTCGTATGTTGATGTTTAAGGAAAAATGAATACATATTCGAATATTGTCAAACAAAAAATAGGCTATTTTAGATATTTTTTAAATCTTCGAATTATAAAAAAAATCATATAAATACGAGAGATCGGAATTATGTTTTAAATTATTCCAATTTTCCTCCAAATTCGAGACGGTTGAGACTTCTTCCACTATAGCCGGAATTTTTAAATTGGGAATATTTACTAATTGATTTGTTTAGTTTCATTTTAGAAAAATCATTTCATACAACGACAGGAATATGAAAAAAGTTGGATTATCACTTCGACTTTTTTTTAACCACGTCGAAAATTCCCTTTTTGAGTTGTATTGAAGTGTAATATTGCTAATTTATTAAATTCATGACGTTGTTAAAGAATTTTTATTGGAAAAGTCTGCTACCGAGCATTCTTAGAAAATAAAGCGGTTGCTAGGAGATTTGTCGAGCGATTGCTTCAGATTTGGGCTTTATTCATACCAAACTAGCTTGTTGTAAAAGTAAAAGCTACTGACTGAGAAAACAGCTGTCAAAAAAAACTTTATTCATATCAAATGAAGCAATTGCTTTGAGCGACTGCTCGACTGCTCGATTTAGTTTAGCAAAAGCAATTGCTAGGTTTTTTTCATACCACCTATTGTTTTTTTCTTAAATTTTATTTGAGATTTTTCAAAAACTTAGTGTGCATTCGAGACTTTGCTTATGAAGAAATTTACTTTATCAAAATATAAAACTTTGCATCATACTTTTTATGTTATTTCACCGAATTAACAGTAATTGTTTTCTGCACAAAAATAGTAAATTGAATTGGAAAAAATTGTCTGCCAAAATTCAGATGGGCGTTTTATGGTAACTCTTTTTTTTTAAGAATGAGTCTAGGGAATTTAATATTTTTTTCAATTTCTTTCTTGAGGTTTTAAGCAATTTATTTTGATTAAATGTTGAGTTATTTTTTTGCTACAATTGATAGGTTATGTGTTGAATTCGCAGCCTTCTCTAGTTAATGATAATACTATTTATATGTTCTTCATTAAACCTTTTTGAATTTGACTACAAATAAAACTGTCAAAAACTGTCTCGATCCCAATCAGCAGATTTTTGCCTCAAGGGGGCTTTGAGTTAGAAAATTTAGCAAAAGGGGGCTGTGAGAGAAAATAGTTTAAAATCACTGGTTTAGACCCAACTAAAACGTTCGTCGCCAAGCGTCACCCGCTACCAAATAAGTCTGGTTTTTTTTAAAGTAAAACATCAATACACCACATCAAAATTCACCAAAACCTTCACTGATTTTAAGTCGACATTTGAAGCCAAAACGATATATGTACATATACAGTAGGGTGGCCCAAAATTGTACTACGTCTGGGGTTTTGAGGGCTCAAGCTTCAAATGATAGCTAAGGGTATAAGAAACAAACTTTTGTAAGGCAGCGACTCTGAAAAATGCTGTTTAGAGGTCGCACTGGTTCGATTCATGGAAAAATTCCATTTTTTCGACATTTTGTCCTAATATCATTTTCAGATCTTGAAAAAGTATCAAACATGTGTCTTTAATATTTTTTAAATTTTCTTTATAATGTAAGTTTTAAACTAAAAAATTATTGAGGCTGTTTTGGACTCTCAATTTGTACGTATGATTTTTTTAACTACTCAATACTATGAATTCTGGTAAAAAAAAATAATTAAAATTAACAAAAAAGTGTACTTTGGATTAAGATTTTTAATCAACATTGAATTCAAAAGATGCGCGACATTATGATGTGCAACTTTGCAGAAGAAAGTGTATAGCTATGACTTGTAGTTTCAATGTAATTCAAGTTTCACTGTGGAAAAAAGTCACAATTTTCAAATTTTTGCTAAGAATTGCTTTATATTATGCTGTGGATGACCTTTTATTTGACATGAAATGTTTGATGTGTAAACAATACCAATGTGGATAAGCGAAAGTTTTTTGTTAGTGTTTCATGTCAACACCCAGCAGCTACTTGGGCAGTGTTTATTTTTGTTTTTTTGCTGAATTTCGAAAAGTTTTGATTAAAATGGTAAACAAGCGCAAGGAAACGGACATTGCGACACGATCGTTGATAAAAGTATGTGTTGTCGCGGAAAGTCATTGCGGGAAATAGCAGAATCCGTCGAGCGAAGCGAACCCACTCTACAGTGCAGTATATTATCAAAAAGTTAAAATACGAAGGAACCGTGAAAAATATCGCTGGAAGAGGACGAAAACACATCTTGACTTCTACAGATGAATGGGTAATTGTGCGAACTCCGAAAAGGAAACCTGAAACAAGTATTTCGAAATTGGCCACTGAAGTCGCTGAGACCATCGGAAGAGCTGTCAGCGCAGATACTGTCCGGAAGGTAGCGCACAGGATCGGTTTGAGAGATCGTGTAGCCCGTAAGAAGCCCTTTATCTCAATGGTAAAAATGAAAAAAAACGACTGGAGTTCGCTAAAGCTTATAGGCTTATGTTAATAAGCCTAAAAAGTTCTGGAACAAAGTGCTATTTACCAACGAAACAAAAATAAACCTTTTCGGATCGGATGGACGGCAAATGGTGCGGAGAAAACCTGGAATGGAGCTCCAGCCCAAAAATTTGGTCCCAACTGTAAAACTCGGTGGCGGCAACCAGATGTTGTGGAGCTCAATGTCGGCCTCTGGACCTGGAACCATGGAATTCATTGACTCAACGATGGACAAGATGGGTTATTTGAACACCCTCAAACGTAACCAGCCGCCTTCCGTGAATAAATTGGTTCTACCTCGTGAATACTACTTCCAATAGGATAATTACCTCAAACATACCGCTATTGTCGTACGAGGTTGTTTGCTGTATAATACCCCTAAACAATTCAAAACGCCTCCACAGTCTCTCGATCTGAACCCGATAGAACACCTCTGGTCGGAGGACAAGAATCGCCTGAAAATAAAAATTGTAGGAACAAGGCAGAACTCGGAACGGCGATTAAGGAGATCTGGAAGAACATTCCATCTAGTGTGATCAAAAACCTCGTTGAATCGATGCCACGACGCTTGCAAGCAGTGCTAGATGCCAAATACGATCATGCCAAATACTAATTTAGTTGTTTTATGATATTTGTTACTCTCTATGCATTGATTTTTATTGGAATTTTAAGAAAAAGTAGTACTGTACGATCAATTTTGCCACATCTGAAATGGTGTTTTTTTGTTGTAGTTTCAAATATGAAGTGAAAATGTAAATAATTTGTATTTTTCTGTTCACAGTTAAAGAGTTAAAAGGAGGTATTTTTCAATGGATTGAAGTTGTTTTTACTTATTTACTGTTAAACCCCGAAAAACTCTAAATTCAAGGATGAGTAATGAGTGTACGATAAATTTTGCGATTGACTGTATATAGAGGATGGCTTTTCCGAGATGGACATAGTTTGTAGTGGGTGATGCTTGGTCACGAAAATGTCAAACTTTTCACGCCGTTTTAGTTTATATAATCCGCGGGTTCTTAAGTCCTAACTCATAAGAATATAAATTGAAAAAATAGGAAATTGGGATACTCAAAAAGACCAGCCATCTTCCGGTGATCACCGGAAACAACCCCCGAAAAACTGTGATAAAATACAGTACGCGTCTATAGGGAAGAGAAGGGAGGCTTGGCCCCTAGAGTGACTTGATTTTCGGAAAAAAACATGACTTTAGTTTAACATTTAACAAAATATAACTTAAAGATATTTTTTTGTTATTTCCAAATGTTTCGATTTTCGCGCCAACTCGACACAGTATCTGGCATGACCCTCTCAGAATTGAATGAAACTTTGTGTGTGTATAGTCCTCATATAGTAGGACTTGGCATACTGAGTTTTCTCAAAAAAAGATCTAGACCATGGATGACCAAACCATGGCTGCGGCTACATGTGGCCCGCGAAGCTCGTTCCAGAATTGCAAAATTGAAATTTATGTTCTAAAAGTTCGTAATTTTTCTTGTACATATATTTATACCAATATGTAACACATATGTGTACAATATGTAACACATTATTTATACTTCTGAGTGCTATGCATTAAATCGTGGATTTGGTTTTCAACTTTTTGCGAACATTGAGAGATTCTAGGTGACTCTAGATTAAATTTGAGGCTTTGAAAGGCGTAATGGAGACACTAAGACCTTTTTTTTCAAAATTACTTCAGTAAAGATCAATACGAAAATATACCGAATATCAAAATAAGGCTATGATCATTTAAAATCCGGGCAGTTACAAACGTGTGTATTTTAAAAACTATTCATTTAATCGAAAAACTTTCTATGGAGGAAATGAAGGTGTTAATATGACATTTAATGTAAAAATATTTAAAAAAATATTCATCAATGATTTCAAGAAATACTCTAATTTTTTCATAAAATCTCTTTTTTATCTTTGCACACTTTTTTCAGTCATGTATTGATTTATTACTACAGAAGCAAAACCTTTGCAAAATCATGATATTTTACACAAACTCACCTGGAAAAAGCAACTGGAATCTGGTTGGAACCTTTTCATGAGTAGGCATCTCGAAGAAATTGATCTCTTAAATCCGGTTTTAATAAAATTTTTTTTGTCCATCAGAACACATCTGTCATATTGCGTAAAAACCGGATGCACAGATTGCGATCTTTAGAACTGATCATTATTAGCTATTTACTTGGTGTCTACTAGTCAGGCAACACTTTTTGCCTGCCGGAAATGGATTTTTTGCATTATTTCCTAAAATTTCTACAGTTTTGTTTCGATTGACTTGAAAATTTGACACAACATTCTTGAAATGTTTTACAATAAGAAAATAAAAAATAAAAAAATCGATTTTTTGAAAGTGTTAGACCCTACTCCCCCCTTAAAGTAGAAGGACAATTTACTAAACTTGTCATAACTTAGATCAAATGAAAAAAAAGATTAAGTTAATTTGGAGGAAAAGCTCTAATAAATAGAGAACATCATACAAAAAATCCATGATTTGGAAAAGGGATGATTCATAGTGTGCAGTGTAGGTGGTGCACGTGCCACCAAAAAACCAAAATCGATACACTTCTTCATTGTGCCACCAAAAAACCAAAATCATTACATACAGTTGCCAGTTGCCAAATTTTGTACGTGTGAACACCACATTTCCATTTATGCATTCAAAAGTGATTTACAAAACAAAGTGTTGCATTTTTTCGAATTCACTTTTTACTTGAGGTGACCCAGATTTTTTTTTGATTTTAAACTTTAAAAAATCTGTAAATTTATTTTTACTCTGCATACTTTGGAAAAATATTCATGTGGTCCGCCAGCTCTAAAATTTTGCCCGCCTGTTGAAAGAGTTGGCCACCCATGATCTAGACTAAATTTCAGAAGGATCAAACTTTTCAGGCCAGTTTTTATGAAAATGTTTAGCTCTAAAACTACAATTCCTTCACAAATATGGTCTATGGGAGAGTTTTAGAAAAATGATTGAATTTTTAGAAAAAAGTATTGACAAAAAGTATTTTAAAATCCTACACTAAGAAAATGCATTTTAAAAACTAAAACTCAATTTCCCAAAAAACGCAATCCCAGAATTTGATGAAATTCTTTTCTAAGACGGGTAGTAATAAGGCCTACAAGGCGTCCATACATTGCAACTTAAGCATATTAAAGAGAAACAATTTCATCAAATTCTGAGATGGCGTTTTTTGGGAAAACTAAGTATGCCAAGTTGCTTTACTAGGTATGATCTTTATGCCCACAAAGTTTCATTGAATTCTGAGAGGGTCATGCCAACTTCGTGTAGATTTTGCATTGAATCCGTCTAAAACAAAAAAAAAGGATATAAATATATACCTATATATTCCTATATTTCAATTGTTGGATATGAACTTAAATATGCCATATAGACAAACTTATCTGTTCTCAAAATGCATAAATTGTGACATACGAAACAATATGGAAAACAAACAGTTAATGAACTTTAAACCTATCGATTTTGTTTGATTTTTGATAAAGGTTAAGGCCCCTGAATAAAGGATCAAGTATTCTTAAGCCTGAAAAAGTTAATATTTTTTCCGCTCCACGAAAATTCTTGCAATTTATCTAGAGGGTCACGTGCCGTCCTAAATTTAAGAGCAAAGTAACTTGAAAATACATGCTTAGAAGAAACTGTTAGTTTATCTCAAAAAGATATGATTGAAACAATAAAATGGGATCAAGTCTCGCCATTCTTCTCTGTTCATATATTAAAGCTTCGTTCAATCGTTGGTAGCGATTGGTTTCTACTAATTTCAGTCAAGTGGTAGTTGTTCTATGGGCTAATGTTTAAGTCAAGATAGGTCTGGTTGTTGCTCAATGAAGCAAGTTGAAACTAATCCAAACCGATCCAGCTTGGCAGAAGGATTGTTTCGATCTGGTAGAAATCGGTAGAAGTCAATTGGAAATAGACAAGTGATCAACTATCAATCAATTTCGACTTGTTTCGACCCGTTTCGACCGGACTTCATTGAACAGACTTCATTGTTACCTGCTTTTCCAGGCCAGGCTTGAGAAAATTTATCGTCATGAGGCGTGAAGCTGTGACTGTGAAGCCTCTTGGTTAATGAGCTTTGAACCTACACAGTAAACGAAAATTACCGAGTTCGGTAATTTTTTTTACCGAAATCCTAACATGTGTAAATCGTTAAACTGTTCGGTAATTTTTTCGGTAAAAAATAAACGAACATCGGCAAATGAAGAATCGATTTACCGATGTTCGTTTAATTTTTACCGAAAAAATTACCGAACAGTTAAACGATTTACACATGTTAGGATTTCGGTAAAAAAATTACCGAACTCGGTAATTTTCGTTTACTGTGTATCGATTTTGTTTGAATTTTGATAAAGGCTGCTTCCGACAAAGAAAAATTATGTGCTAGATTGTCGGTCGGAAGTCTGTGCTCCGCTGCAAAATTCTCCTAGCCACAAATTTTAACCGATTTTTATGATAACTATAAGATGTAGACTGATTCTAGTTTCTCGCTATTTTAAATCTTTAATGCGTGGACATTGGATTTGAAATTTGGAACTTAGAAATCAGTTTCAGGTTTCAAGTGGTCGTTATATCATTTACCAAGTTGATTTCCATGCCACATTGCCTTTGCTGTCCACAAACATTAAGCGTGAGTTTTGTGGAGGGATGACGTACAGCCGGGCTCCTTAAAACAAATTATCACAATTTCTGCACTGCCCTTTCCTCTACCGACAAAACGGACCTGGCCGGCGTTGTTATTGGTTTTAATTCATAGAAGAATATAAAACTATATAGTAGACTGAGTCAATTTGGAGTCATTTTTGAATATCCCTGGGATCTAAAAAGCTTCGCCATGAATTTTTGCATTATTTTTATGTTTACATGAGTATATTTAATGAGTTTACATGAGTATATTTCAACTTTTAGGTTTGTATGGGAAAGTTGAATATTTTGTACTGAAAAATCAGCATCAGTTTTGATTCTTTTGTGGAACCTAGCCTGCTCATGGTTTTCGTTCTAATTTATAAATTCTCCAAAGGAAATTTACAGCTGAACAACTTTGTTCAAGACAGTAACTTCGTATGTCATTAGGCAAAAAAGTTATTAGCTTTTTAACAGGGGTATGTCTTTTCGCATTTTTAAACAATATTTTTTTCAATAAAGTTGTTCAGCGGGAAATTTCCTTTAAATAATTTATAAATTGGCACAAAAGCCATGAGCAGGCTAGATGCCACAGAAGAAACATTACTGAAGATGATATTTCAGTACCAAATATTCAATTTTCTCATACAAACCTAAAAGTTTAAATATGCTCATTTTAACGTTATTTTTAAATTCTGCAAAAAAACATTGAGAAGTTTTGAACCAAAACGAAGCTTTTTACATCCCAGGGTTTAAGAAATTTAAAAATGACCCCAAATCGACTCAATCGACCATTATACAACTAACTAGGAATGGCCGTAAATAGACTGTAGTTGAAGGCAAGCTAAAGATTGTTGTCAATGATTGATTTTTCTCAAAGCTGATTAATCTTGAAACGAACAAACGCCAAATCATTAAAACCAGAGGTTATAGACAAAATCCAGGATGCCAGGATCTTCTAAAACAGTTTTAAAACCAGGGATACCAAAAATGCTATTCCCTTGTTTCTGTTCGTACACTCGTCATGCAATCTGGACTATCAGCGACGCCACTGCTTATTTTCTCTCACGATTTTCCATAAACTGCAATCACACGAACTTGTTAACGAGTGCTGTTAGTTGAGTTATACATACACTTTTTGCCAGTTTTATCCGAGTAAAAATGTATCATGATAGCAAGGCATAAAGTCGACGGGAAAATCGCTTTTCAGACTTTTAAAGGAAAAAATACA